>NC_089760.1:29855000-29857500 GCF_040412425.1 Macrobrachium rosenbergii
GTACACTTGTCCATTTCTAGCAATTATATATTTCACCATTATTTAAAATATATTCAAATGTTCATGAACAATGGCTTATATTATCATTATTCAAAATGTTCACTTGTTCATGAAAAATGACGTATCTGATCATTGAAATTGTTCGCATGTTCATGAACAATGATATATTTGGTCTTTATTCACAATATACGCATATTCATTTCGAAAAATATACAAACCACATTAAATTACTAAAATAATTCGTATATTACTATTATTATTATTATTATTATTATTATTATTATTATTATTATTATTATTATTATTATTATTATTATTATTATTATTATTATTATTATTGGTCAGAAGAGGAAACCTATTCATATGGAACAAGCCCACAGAGGCCATTAACTTGAAATTGAAGCTTCCAAAGATTATGGTGTTCATTACGAAGAAGTAAAAGGAGGCAAAGTTAAATACAGAAAGAAGAGATATCACTTACCAAGGCAGAAAAAATGAATAAATTAATAAATAGGTAAAAACGTATTAAAATGCAAGGAGAACAGTATTAGGAGAGAAAAAGAGAGCAAAAGAAAGGGGGAATAAATGCAGATGGAAATTACATGTAAATATAGACCGTTGCACAAGCCAATTTCAGAACGATTCAGCCGAGAATAAACTTTTTAATTTCGAGAGTTTACTCAGTGATTTTCCTCATTCGAAACAAATGGCTTGAACAAACAAAGTGACTCTCTCTCTCTCTCTCTCTCTCTCTCTCTCTCTCTCTCTCTCTCTCTCTCTCTCTCTCTCTCTCTCTCCCCCAAGTGATGATTCACCCAAAACATTAGGGCAATATGAAAAATCATAAGCCATAATTGTTGGAGTCAAACACCCTCACTCCCATCTCTCTCTCTCTCTCTCTCTCTCTCTCTCTCTCTCTCTGTCTCTGTCTCTCTCTTTCTCTCTTTCTCTCTCCCAAGTGATGATTCACCCAAAACATTAGGGCAATATGGAAAATTATAAGCCATAATTGTTGGCGTCAAACACCCTCACTCACATCTCTCTCTCTCTCTCTCAAATGATGATTCACACACAATATTACTGGGCAATATGGAAAATTATAAGCTATACCTGTTGGAGTCAAACACCCTCCCCCTCTCCCTCTCTCTCTCTCTCTCTCTCTCTCTCTCTCTCTCTCTCTCTCTCTCTCTCTCTCTCTCTCCCTCCCAAGTGATGATTCACCCACAACATTACTGGGCAATAAGGAAAATTATAAGCTATAAGGGTTGGAGTCAAACAACCCCTCTCTCTCTCTATTAAACACCAGTTCACCGAATAATTCCCAAATTTCTTGAAAACAGCATCTGTGCATACATTTGACGATTTCAGTTTAAAATCCCACAAAAATTAAAATAATATTCTATTAAAAACACGAAATTGTTTTGTTGTTTTGTTATTCCATTCATGTTATTTCATCTTAAAGCAGACTTATCAGTGATTATAAATTCTAACCTGTCACTCAGTAAATATTCATCTGCAATCTCAAAATTATATCTGTCCAGGAATTATCATGCATTACCCTTCCTTAAATTAGCCAATTCATCAACTACTATTCATCAGTTATTTCATTTATTATTTCATCAGCCAGATAATTTCAACCATTCTAAAACGCAACCAAGTCACCAGCCAACAAGTATCAACCATCTTACTCGGTCATTACTAATCGAATATCTCAAAATTCAAATTATTCATCAGTCATCGTCAACTAACTTTAAATGCCATCAATCAATGTTTTTTTTTTATTTTATTTTAAGCCATTTTAAAATTCCACCAGCTATCGCTTTTTCAAACAACTTGAAATGCAACCAGTCTGTCAATCGTTACATCTCAGCCACCTTGAAATTTAGACATCAGTCATTAATTATCAACCAACTTACGTTGCTAGTAATTAATCAGTCATTACTTATCCGTGAAAGGTTTATTATTTAAACTGTGTTCATCCTTGAGGCAAAATTAAATGTTTAAAATGGGAGCGAGTAATTTCATTAAACGCTTCCCTGCCTGCGATAATCATTTTAAGGCAGGTGTGCAATAGCTGTGTATCAGGCTGTTCTTTATTGATTGCCCGATATTGAACGCGCGAGCGCGCTTGGGTGATCGAACGCGCTTTTACTATCATTATTTTTGGGGTGGTTTAGACTGAGCGCGGGTACCGGCGCGAAATATATTTATTTATGAAATTATGGGTCTTCGTTAAGGCTTTCAGAAAAGCTGTTCTGTTGAGGACATTTATTTATAGTTTATAAAGGTGTTCTACTCGATTCAGGAATCTGCTTGGCTATTCAGTTTGATCTTAGGGGCTGAGGGACAAATCTATTCTATTTCATGATTTACGCGGTGATTCTACTCTATTTTGGCATTTTATAAACTATTCTATTTGGTTTTTGCAAATTGCGGGCCCTTTCCTTTCGAATATGGTAGAACGCACTTCATCTGTGGTCTTGCAATTTGCTTTAAACTC
>NC_089760.1:29862500-29865000 GCF_040412425.1 Macrobrachium rosenbergii
TATGGTCACCAAACAATGAAGAACAGTTAACTGTGGGGGCTAAAATGGACCCACTTGCCACAGTTAGCATTATAAATGAAGCTACCTACATTCAAATCAGCACATTTATTTACTCATTTATTCGCTGTCAAAAAAGGAATTTTGGGAACCCTAAATACCAACTATTTAGGCCATTCTATCATAATCTTTGGTGGTATCTGCAGTGTTACAGAAAACAGGGGGTCATCATTTGATAGATCACTGAGGTACTCGATGGACCTGGCAGGTAATATCTTGCAATAGGAATGAAAATGATTCCTAAAGAGCTGTGATCTGACTGTCTGGAGTCGGTTTAGTCTGTCTACAAGTTAGCCTGTAGGCGTCTCTTCTTCATGGTCAGATTATTCAGACTGCTGGTTGTCTTTGCACACCACCAACCTCTTGCTACGTTTTGCACATGATAGCAATACGGACAGAGATCAAAGTCACCCTAATCAGCTATGATGAAGATGACACATAAAAAGCATATTATTAGTTTCTCTTGACACACACAAACACACACCTGTATATATATATATATATATATATATATATATATATATATATATATATATATATATATATATATATAGACACACACACACACACACACCTGTATATATATATATATATATATATATATATATTATATATATATATATATATATATATATATATATATATATATATATATATATATATATATATATATATATATATATATATATATATATATATATATATATATATGCCTGTCCTCTTTCCCTGTCAGAATTTGCCTTCCATTCATATCCTAGTTCCTTTTATATGTTATGAAAATACCAGTTCTATTTTTATTATACATATCTTAGTAAGAACGTAACATTCTTTGCTTTTCCCCAAAAAATGGTGTATATCTTTTTCCCTTATTTAATTTTAGATGTTAGAACATTCTTAAAACCATTAATTACAAAGAAAAGGTGTTAACAGCGAAAGTGGGATATCCTTGACCATAAAAGTAATTTATAAATAAACAGCATCAAAATTCATTGGTGATTTACCAGTGAATTAAAGAAATAAAGAAACATAGGGACATACAACATACAGTAATGTAAATGAGTATTATCTGATCAAGAAAAAAAACTGTAAATAGATACCGCTAATACTGAATAAAGGTATTAACTGCGGGAGTTAAATGTTGCAGAGGCTTCTTAAATCTCAAATGGAGACTGAAATGAGGTACTTATCAAAAACAACATATGTTTGAAGCAGCTGTATCTCATAATAATCATTTTTACACTGCAAATTAATTCATTAATTACCACGTTATTCTACTTTTGTCTGCAACATAAAAAAATATAAACGGAAGAATCAAATTATTCTCTCTCTCTCTCTCTCTCTCTCTCTCTCTCTCTCTCTCTCTCTCTCTCTCTCTCTACACACACACAGTTCCTCGTTGGAAGAGTGGGTAGGGTTGTGGGCTAGCACTCGCTAGGCCCGAGTTCGAGTCTCCGGCCGGCTAATGAAGAATTAGAGGAATTTATTTCTGGTGATAGAAATTCATTTCTCGCTATAATGTGATTCGGATTCCACAATAAGCTGTAGATCCCGTTGCTAAGTAACCAATTGGTTCTTAGCCACGTAAAATAAGTCTAATCCTTCGGGCCAGCCCTCTCTAGGAGAGCTGTTAATCAGCTCAGTGGTTTGGTAAAACTAAGGTATACTTAACTTTTTTCCACACACACACACATATATATATGTATGTATGTATATATATATATACATGCATATATATGCATACACATATTCATACACACACACACATACACACATATATATATATATATATATATATATATATATATATATATATATATATATATATATATATATATACATACGTGTGTGTGTATGTGTGTGTCTGTGTACGTATGGAAGTGAATACGAGTACACACATATTTACACATAATAATGATTTGATTAATTTGATGCAACTTTCAAAATGTTGGTTCCCACGTGAAACGCTCCCAATTATGCAGGTCATGTAAGGCCATCGTCTGCACAGATTGCAGCTCCGTGAAATCTCGCTCTTAACATAATACAGTTCAAAGTTTCCTCTATCATTTTTAATCAAGGAAGGCCACGAAGCATTTGTTTTATTTACGGTTCTTTTAGTCTTGGCTGTCTCAATCTCCTCTCCTCTGCGAACGTCGCCTTTCTCTCTCTCTCTCTCTCTCTCTCTCTCTCTCTCTCTCTCTCTCTCTCTCTCTCTCTCTAACTAACTAACATATATAATTAAGAATTTAGTATAAACCATAAGGCCTCTCATCATTTTGGTCTGTTAATTAATATATATATATATATATATATATATATATATATATATATATATATATATATATATATATATATATATATATATATATATATATACATATATATATATATATATATATATATATATATATATATTTTTTTATATTTATATATATATATATTTTTA
>NC_089760.1:29870000-29872500 GCF_040412425.1 Macrobrachium rosenbergii
ATCACGTAATGCTAACAATTATCTCTATATCTTGCATTTGTAACTCTCCATCTATTCTCCGAACAACAGCATTGTTATTTTAAAAAATGCGCACATTCTCATATGGAACAAATGTAATAAAGCATTTAACATGCTAAGCAAGATTCCACAGAACATAATGCCTTTAAATGGAAACAGAATGTGGTGAAATACAAGTGAGATTCATGGTGAAATGAAGACAAACGGACCAACGCGGAAATAAAACATATTCAGAAATGAACAAATCATAAACTTAATGTTATTTATACGCCAATGTTTTATGAAATATATTAAGAGAGAGAGAGAGAGAGAGAGAGAGAGAGAGAGAGAGAGAGAGAGAGAGAGAGAGAGAGAGAGAGAGAAGAGATAAATGTTATTTATACGCCAGTGTTTCATAAAATATATTGAGAGAGAGAGAGAGAGAGAGAGAGAGAGAGAGAGAGAGAGAGAGAGAGAGAGAGAGAGTTTCAAGCTCCCAGTCCGCCAGAAACAATTAAATCATTGTCACAACACCAGAACTTTACTGACTGACAGCTCCACAATAATGTAGGAAAGATGACAGGCAAGTTACACTGATCTTGCTGCTTCTAAGAGAGAGAGAGAGAGAGAGAGAGAGAGAGAGAGAGAGAGAGAGATTCGCTAAACTTAGGCAATTAATGGCCAAAAAATCAAAACTATAGTAATTGATATTTATATAAATAGATAGATAAATAGTTAAACAGACAGGTAAGTAGATAGATAGATAGATAAGAAGACAAACAGACACATAGATAGATATACTGATAGATAGAGTCCAGGGACTTCGATGCAATGGTGACGATTTTTCCATGAAGTATCTGAAGAGGCTTAGGTTATGAAATTTTTCTGCATAGGCAGTTCGTCAACAGTTAGATTTATATTTAACAGTGACTGCTGTGTTATTTTTCTCCGCAGTCTCCCATGATAGCTTAATCTTTTATATATATATATATATATATATATATATATATATATATGTGTGTGTGTGTGTGTGTGTGTGTGTGTGTGTGTGTGTATGTGTGTATATATACATGTATATAATATATATTTGTATATGTATATATGTGTATATGTGTGTGCATTACTTTGTGTATAACCATGGCAGTCTTGTTTTACACGTGTCAGGATACTTTTAAGAGCATTACTTTCTGAGCTTGGCTAATCCCATCACACTTACCGGTTCAGTGTACTCAGTCTACTGATTCTCCTGCCAGAATTCTTCTGCCACGTGTCCCTGGAGGACAGCAGGTATGTACGTCCCATTCTCTCTCTCTCTCTCTCTCTCTCTCTCTCTCTCTCTCTCTCTGTCTTTCAATTTGTATGAAGCACTCTCATACTTATACAAAAGGTTTTAGTGATAATACTAGTGGATTTTACTCAGGAACTTTGGCGAATGAAATTTTTATTTTTTCAGAGGTATCAATAAACAGAGTGCTCGTACTCATTCATTTCTGAAGGATTAATGAATTTTTCTCCGGTTAAGTCTTTCGTCCTGAAAGTGTCATCATGAGCGTCGGTGTTCCTCAGTACTAACGTTAAAATGTAAAGTGAGAGGACAGTTTTCTTATAAATAGCTTTTAAAAAAGGGGGAGGGGCGAGAAGATAACAGCCCATCACGGAAATGCTGGTTCGGGTGCTGTTAGCTAAGAAAGTACTCTCTCATTTTACATTTTAACGTTAGCACTGATGAAGAACACCCTTCAAGTATTCGAAAGTCTTTGTTTATTTTACATAGTAATATATTTACTACATAATTGTGGATTTTTATTACACACATTATTATTATTATTATTATTATTATTATTATTATTATTATTATTATTATTATTATTCAGAACGAGATAACTGTCAAGATGACTACCTCAGAAGACAAGTTACATGCAATAAAGCAAGATTCCAGTGAATAAGGTCCTACTGTGAAAAAAGCGGAAATAATGCGAAAAAATCGCTAAGAAAAGAGAAAACTGAACAAACGGATAAATATATACAAGTATACATATACACACCTACATTATTCAGAACAGCTAAGATATATATATATATATATATATATATATATATATATATATATATATATATATATATATATATATATATATATATTTATGATTAACATACCAATTTGCAGCCCTCTAGCTCAGTTATAAAAATAGATATATATATATATATATATATATATATATATATATATATATATATATATATATATGTGTGTGTGTGTGTGTGTGTGTGTATAGGATGTGTGTGTTTTATGCACAATATGTACGTGTAAGCGTGATGTGTACAAGACTGTTAAAAAAATTGGCCCGTTAATTACGTATGTGGGAATTTTTCACGAATATTTGTTACTTCTTCCCAATCAATTATTATAGGATAAATGGTGCATATACAGTATGCACTGGTAAAACTATATGGTACTAAATATTAACTGATAACCATTGCTGTAAGTGAAGCAACTTCCATT
>NC_089760.1:29877500-29885000 GCF_040412425.1 Macrobrachium rosenbergii
CTTTATTAGCGTATCACAGAAACGTAATTAACGTAAGCTACGGCCCAGTTTCATTACTCCCCCGCCAGAATGAAGTATTATTAACGCCCGGTTTAGATTAAGTCCCGCGACAGTTATCAAATGGATCGGATAATTAACGCGAGATCGGGATTCCACCTCGCATGAAATAACAGCCCGTGTTTCATAGAAGCTTCGTTGCTTCATTCGAAAGTTGCTTCTTTTTACGAGTATCCCACTCATTTATTATTGATTTATATTATTATTCGCGTTGAATGGTATTTGCGTGGTCGGAAACCAATTAGGAATGATTGTTAGCCTTTGTCGTATGAATTTCATTAACCAGAATCCCAGGAAAAAGCTTTACTCTGATTAGGGGCTTAACCTCTGAATGACTTTGGTATTTAATGGAAATAGCCTGTATACGTATACGCGCACATATGCATGTGAATTCGCTGACATCTGATACAATTGTCCACGTGTACGTGCTTAACTGCAAATAGCCTTTGTATAAAAAAAAACAGAATACTTAATTATTTGTTGCCATTACTTTTAATCGCAAGCTCAAGTTTTTTTTTTGCATGTTATAAATGTAGCATCTCATGCTACCATTATTCTTAGGATTTCCCACACTGAAAGAAATAACATCAATAGAGCATTTTTCTCCTTTCTGGATGACATTAATAACCGTTTCCTGAAGCGGTAATTTCCTCACACTTAACGAAAATAATAGAGTTTTTACCGTAGCTGGGAGCAAATAGTGTTAATATCACTTTTGTAGGCGTCGGGAAGTCCTATTTATGATGTTAGCAGGAGATGCCCTAATTATAGTGTATATGAAAAAGTTAGCTTACGGCTGATGGTCATAACAAGAAATTGTACACTGAGGTTTTTTAATAAAAAATGCTGGTTGCAATTCCGTCACTTTCCTTAGCTTTATTTCAGTAAGATACTTGTGTTCCATAGTCACCTTTTACAACAATTGAAATCTCTCAGCTTTCTTTGTTATCATCCTCCCTTAGTATCTCTTGTTATTCTCTCCCAACAAATAAAGAAATGTCTCGAAATTGCTTTTGGCATTTCCAAGGCATAGCTCACAGGGTCTAGCATAACTCTCAGTTAGCAAAACTACCCGTCTTTTTTTTACTTCATTTCTTCTCATTTACCTCGTTTCTGACCAGGCCATTCACTTCTTATTTCCGATAGAATTGAAAAATAGTCCTTCCATCGACAAAATACTTGACCATCTTCCTGTAATCATACCTTTCTGCCTTCTTTAAAAATTTTAATTTAGGTGCCGGTTTCAAGAGGCTCTTGACTGAGCGACGGCTCCACGCTTTTCCAATAACCTTAACATATGATTTAGTTTACGTCAAACGTGAGAATTAATCACCGCTTTTCGTTAAAAACGTCTAACAACTTCGTCGTTGAGGTTTAATAAGCCGCAGATGTGTCTTTTATACGTGTGCATGCTTGGGTATTTTCGTTACGGAAAGTTAAGAAAATATGTGTTGTTGAGGAAAGCTCATTTTTACACTGTTCCATTTTTCATAACGGCTTATCATATTTCATTTTTCTAGATTTATCCCCGCCCTCTTATTTAAGATGATTGTTAAAGCAAGGTGGAAAAAAAGCTGCTTTTGAATAGATGGAATAAATGAGAAGGCATATGAATTTGCTAAAGAAACCTGTCCCCTAAGAACACCAAATGTGCTGAGCTTTCTGGAACTTAACCAAAACAAGAGGTGTGGAGAAGAAAGGATGAAACCGTAATTAGTGGAAAGGAGAAGGAAAGACAAGAAGGAATAATATGAATGAAGCGAACAAATAGTAAACTAAAATAGTCCAGAACGACAAATGCATTACAAAACAGAAGAACCCTCTGAAAAGGAAACGAAGATAATATTATGTATTATATATAATCGTGTAAAAACTATATTGAGGTTGAAGACATGATTGTGTCAGTACTGAAATCTTTTCCGCAGATAATGCAAAATAATTCAGAAACAGTAAGACTTTTAAGGACTTTTAATCTTAACAAACATTGAATTTTGGAGAAACCATTCTGAAAGCAAGTGAGACTCCTTTGTGGATCCATTTTTCAAGGAACCATTACAAAGTATTAGAACTAATTGCAGCTTCCATCACATCAATCAATAAGGAGAACCTATCTTTCTCAGAATCCTTCTGGAATGAAGTGGGATCAAATTTATCCTCTTACATTTCAGTAAAGGCGAAATCACACTTAGCATTCCGGGAATCACAGCAGATGAAATCAGGGCAGATTCTAATTCCCTACACTTCTTCAGTTGAGGAGAAACGTCATTTATTTAATGGAAATCATTCTAGATGGAAGCAAGACTAATTTCAGTCCATTGTCCCTTCGTTAAGTTGGAGGAATGAAAATAGATTACCAGTTTTTAGAAAGATATTGGAACTAATTTCATCCCCCGGTCCCTCAGTTAAGAAGGAGAAACCGCATTACTCCCTGTGAAAGTAATCTAGTAAGAGTCGGGATTAATTCCAATTGCTTTCTGGTTAAGACAGAGAAGCTGCATTGCCCCTTTAAGCAAACCAGTCCCGAAGGAAGTCTCGATATTAAGAAGCAATTACGGAGGACTCACTCGGAATGATGGCGAATCAATACGGGGACAAAAGATTAGAGAAGTTCATTAAATTTCGTCTTATCAGAGCCTTGCTTCTTGCTTTATTCCTGCGTATGGCATTAGTCTGTTTAATGGAGAAACAGTCACTCTCTCTCTCTCTCTCTCTCTCTCTCTCTCTCTGGTCGGATGGAGGATGTTAAGAGGAAGGATTAGAGGTAGGCATGGAATGGAAATGGATGGATGGATGGAGTGAAAGACTATTGGAAAGGAGGAGCCTAACCTCCAGAGAGCAAGAGAGTGCATGCAATACAGAGATGAGTGGCTTACTGTGTGTAAAGGGGTTCAACATGCTGCTGTTGAGACTGCAATGTAGGGGTATGAAGTGGATAGTGATGTGGAATTTTTCTACACAGGGACTTCATCCACGATTTAGCAATTTAAGAGAGAATGTGGCAATGATCTTTTCCCTTTCTTTAGTTGGGCCACACCCCTAATGGGGGAAACGGATTGATGTTTTAGAAAAAAGGCGTACCGTAAAATACATATATATATGTATGTATGTATATATATATATATATGTATGTATGTATGTATGTAAATATATGTATGTATGTATATATATATGTATATATATATATATATATATATATATATATATATATATATATATATATATATATATATATATATATATATATATATATATATATATATATATATATATATATATAAATGAGATATTATATAATATATGGAAAATGTGATCATGTGAGTTTATGTACTATCTTTTCATTCTTTCAACTGGATTCTACTCTTTTAATTACATAATTTCAAAATAAAAAAAAAACCTGTAGTTCTAAAGAGAACTCGGTGCTTCCAGTTTTACGTTTCCCGAGATCTAATCTGGGTAACAATAGAACATCCATCAAGGAAATTATTGTCGCTTAAACATTGTTACGACAGGGGCCATTGTAACTTCCTTTATGTGAGATGAGGCAAAGTTTAACATCGATGGATCTTCTGAGGCCAGTTTAGATACTTTAGTTGTTCTAGCGTGTGCAACTTCATTTTAAGTCGATGTCTTAGGCATTTCTGTGTTTAACTTACAGGTTCCATTACTTTTAAAGGCTGAAGTACTCAAGGGAGTAGTGTAAGATTGCATTGCCTATTCATTCCATTTCCATTTCTCCTTTTTAGTTTTCTGTAAAAGAAAACTATTGTGCCGGCTTTGCCTGTACGTCCGCACTTTTTCTGTCCGCCCTTATATCTTAAAAACTACTGAGGCTAGAGGGCTGCAAATTGGTATGTTGATCATCCACCCTCCAATCATCAAACGTACCAAATTGCAGCCCCCCTAGTCTGAGTAATTTTTATTTTATTTAAAGTTAAATTTAGCCATAATCGTGCTTCTGGAAACGATATAGGATAGGCCACCAACGGGCAGTGGTTAAAGTTTCATGGACTGCGGTTCATACAGCATTATATCGAGACCACCGAAAGATAGATCTATTTTCGGTGTCCTTGATTATATGCTGTAGCGGCTGTACAGAAAACTTGATTGCGCCGAAGAAACCTCTGCGCATTGTTTACTAGTTTGCTTTAGATTTTCCCATTTTAAGAGGCCCAGTTTACAAGAATTTTGTATGATTATGAAGCTGTTGACTATGAAGTGACATTAAGAATTACGAAGAACGAACATCCTGAAAATTAGCGGAAATTCCCAATGGTTATTGACAGACTTCGCCTGGCTCTACTGAGGATGGACAAGAAATAAAATTATCTTCGAGAAAAGTATTATTACTTCTCTCTCGTATACAAGTGGAGCAAGGTTACGAGAAACCTAAACAAAGCATGTTTTCGCAGAGCGGAATCCATCATGTAAATAAAGAAGGCGAGAAGCATAACGGGGAAGGTAACAAATCAATAAAGATTATTTCTTGTAACGACGTGGAATAGAGGGCTGGAAGCAGTGTTTCTCGCATATCGCGTGGTTCAGGAAGTTCAAAGAAAAGAGAAATTCGTTTCTTCGCTTGGTCTCTATTATTCTTTGGTACGACAGCAACAAAGCTTGATAGAAGAAGGATGAAAGGGAAAAAGGGTAGACAGAGGTCGATAATGTGTAAGCGAGAATTTAAGACAAATTAAGATAAAGCGAAAAAAGAGAATCATTAGCACCTGAAGCTGGAGTGGAGGAGGTTGACGGTGTAGAACGATTTTATCAACGAAATAATTATGGTAAATAATGCTTTTTAAATCGAAATTTCACAAGAAGATTACATCTCACTGGATTCCAGGAATAGCAAGGACGCTATAGTTCTAGAAGGATTGCACTGAAACTAAAAAAGAAAAAAAAAATACGAAAGAAAGGTAATCGAATTTTGAAAAACCTTTCGGGACGTATATCAAATAAAAACAGATTTACAAAATGGTCAACGTTGCACTATGTTTTCCCCGGGTGAGACTGGTATTTGACGAGTGGCCGTAGCGTAAGTGTGATCTATGAGATTATGCTGTCGTGTTGAAACCCCATTCAACCGATCCAGCATAGTGACTCACGTCTATTTTTAGCGCTCTTTCCCGAGAATCCAAAAGCAATCATTTGTGAATGAAAGACGAGACTAATTCTTTAGAATCAACACCTTTTCATTACGTTGTCTTACTGAGAACGTGTATGGAAATAACTCTCAACAGGATCGAGTTTTTCTAAAGGGATTCTGCTTCCACTAAATTCGTTACTGAAACTGGAACTCATTATGTTACTCAGCGTGTTTAATTATTTTCGTTATGTCCGAGAAGTATGATAATTTTCCTTTCCATACAAAAGGCTTTGTATTTTATGACAAAACCCTGACACCTTTATACGATGAGAACCAATGCATTTCAATACATGCAAACGCTTTATTTTAATTCATTAGCAACATCAATAGCCGTTCTCTTCTAAATGCACATAATTTACAAAATGTTTATTGAACAAGCAGTCACCACGATTACAATAGGACTGAAAATAGGCTCCGTATTTATCTCTTATTGACTTTGTTTTCCGTTTTTCACAAAGGTATTTCTGTATGGTAATTTACCTTACATGCGCGATCGCGATCACACATTTTAGATAATAATAATAATAATAATAATAATAATAATAATAATAATAATAATAATAATAATAATAATAATAATAATAATAAAATAAACCCCTTACAGCAAGGAGAAACATATAAACTGAATTTATGAAAATTTGTTTCCTGAATTTAGAGAAAACAGTTAAAACCATGGTTCATACCTGGAGAGAGAGAGAGAGAGAGAGAGAGAGAGAGAGAGAGAGAGAGAGAGAGAGAGAGAGAGAGAGAGCACATCCCATAGTGTCAACATTATATGGCTATCCGAGAACCAGTCGCCTAAAAATCAGGTCATTGCTTTGAATCGGTGAAATAAAGTTCTTTTGTTTTGTTTGTTATAGCGTTCCTGAAACAAAAGCAGAGCTGAAACCTCCATAATTCAAACTGCAGGTCATATAAGATATTTATCGTCGAAGTTCTCTTTCTCCAGAGTTTCTTAAACAGATAACTTAGCTTTTCGTAAATTAGTGGTTCCACATCATTTAAGAACTGAAACAAGTATTCTTCTCAAAGTGGAACAAAAAAAGACAGCTGTTTTTTATTCATCTCATTTCGTAGGGTATTCTCTCATTATTATTATTATTATTATTATTATTATTATTATTATTATTAGTAGTAGTAGTAGTAGTAGTAGTAGTAGTAGTAGTAGTAGGTAGTAGACCCTCTTTTATATAAGTGGCGTTAAAAGTGATAGTTGTACCAGCGGCATTCAATTTGTATAGAGTTCTCTCTATTTTTCTAATAACTGATTTTTCTAGGTTACTACATTCTGCCAGTAACACGGATAAATCACTTTTAACACCACTATTATTATTATTATTATTATTATTATTATTATTATTATTATTATTATTATTGTTATTATTATTATTATTATTATTATTATTATTATTATTATTATTATTACTAGAAAAATAAATCACTAATAACTTGCTAGACAAGGTGTCACATGATAACAATAACAATAGTGAATATGATAAAAGCAAGATATAAAAAGTAAAGTTACATATATATATATATATATATATATATATATATATATATATATATATATATATATATATATATATAAATGGATGTATGAATGCGTGCGTGTGTATGTTCCAGCATAACTCTGACACTGACGGAGCAATTTCAACCAAACTTGGTATACATATGACTTACTATCTAGAAAAGAATACTGTGGGTGTAAGACATCACTAGCAGCAAAGGGCACCAAAGGGTGTGGGAGGTGGGAAAGGCTTCCCTGAAATTGGGCTGGTTCTGCCCATAGACTTAGTAACTAAATAAACTCTATGGGTTTATCACACCTCATTTCGGTATGATTTACTATCTGGAAAAGAATACTGTAGGGGTAAGACATCACTAGCAACAAAGGGGGTGGGGGTGGGGAAGGGGTGACGTAAAAAATAACCGAAATTGACAGATATTAGCATCTAATCCATAATTTTCGAGGTCGCTGAGATGAATAGTGACAATTCCGATGCCCTTTAAGTCCAAGATCAGCTCCGATAGGAATGGGGGTTAAGAAGGGGTGAAATATAAGATCTCAAAAATGCTGGGCAATGTAACTGAAGCAGCAATTCTAACAGGGCAGGGAGAGAGAGAGAGAGAGTAGAGGAGGTGTTAGGGAGGAGAGGGAGAGAGAGAGAGAGAGAGAGTAGAGGAGGTGTTAGGGAGGAGAGAGAGAGAGAGAGAGAGAGAGTAGAGGATGTGTTAGGGAGGAGAGGGAGAGAGAGAGAGAGAGAGAGAGAGAGAGAGTGGGAGAGAGAGTAGAGGGG
>NC_089760.1:29887500-29900000 GCF_040412425.1 Macrobrachium rosenbergii
TAAAGCTTTAAAAATCATAAGAAAAATAAAAAAATAAAATTCACCAACTACAATACAATACAGCTAAAATAACACAGAACAAAAAACCGCTAACCAACCTTAGGTGGAGAGAAAACGACAGAATGATTATAGACAGAGTTAACTCAGGTACAGTTGTGTAGAGGAGGTTTGGGTATTTAACTGGGGACTAGTTGTTTGATAAACAATGACTCAAGTATTGGCAATTCGAGAGAATTTGCTGTTTGGCCTATTATGCTGAAGTCATTTCTTTCAATATGGGTTTTGCAGATTTTAGAATGAGCTCCGATATTAGAATGTTCTGGATTGGAGAGCCTACAACCAGTACGAAAACTTATTCCCCGATGGAAGTCGATTCTGACCCTCAGTAACCTCCTCGTGGATCCGACATATGTCCCAGAGTTACACTTAGGGCAAGTATATTTATACACCACGTTAGAGGGGATAAAAAGGGCTTAATCGATCCTTGTAGTTAAAAAACGAACCTATTGTTAGAGGATTTTTGGGAATTAATTTTAAATTAATCGCACCATAATGCTTGTGGATAATTTGCATAAATCGTTTTCTGAAAGAGTCATCGTGTGAGAAGGAAATTTGGCGTAAAAATTTAATTTAGGTACTGTTGGAGGCTTTGTGACGTTAGTGAATTGCTTATTAAGAAAAATTCGAAGCTGTTTAAAAATAAAGTTTGCGGAAAGCAGTTACTCATAAAATATTCTAAGAGGAAATTAATTTCCTGATGAAAGGAATGCCAGTTCAAGTAATGAAAAACGCCCTGTGGAGAGAGTAAAAATAGAATTAAGTTTAAAATTATAAAAACAAGAGCTGTAATAATTACATCCTAAACCAGTGAACGTCTTCTTCCTAAAAACAGAAGTATTAAAAGAACCATCACTTCTGGTGACAAGAACGTCTAAAAAAGGCAATTGATTGTTCACTTCTTTTTCCACAAACGTTCTTGTCACCAGAAGTGATGGTTCTTTTAATACTTCTGTTTTTAGGAAGAAGACGTTCACTGGTTTAGGATGTAATTATTACAGCTCTTGTTTTTATAATTTTAAACTTAATTCTATTTTTACTCTCCTCCACAGGGCGTTTTTCATTACTTCGAACTGGCATTCCTTTCATCAGGAAATTAATTTCTCTAGAATATTTTATGAGTAACTGCTTTCCGCAAACTTTATTTTTTAAACAGCTTCGAATTTTTCTTAATAAGCAATTCACTAACGTCACAAAGCCTCCAACAGTACCTAAATTAAATTTTTACGCCAAATTTCCTTCTCACACGATGACTCTTTCAGAAAACGATTTATGCAAATTATCCACAAGCATTATGGTGCGATTAATTTAAAATTAATTCCCAAAATCCTCTAACAATAGGTTCGTTTTTTAACTACAAGGATCGATTAAGCCCTTTTTATCCTCTAACGTGGTGTATAAATATACTTGCCCTAAGTGTAACTCTGGGACATATGTCGGATCCACGAGGAGGTTACTGAGGGTCAGAATCGACTCCCATCGGGGAATAAGTTTTCGTACTGGCTTGTAGGCTCTCCAATCCAGAACATTCTAATATCAGAGCTCATTCTAAAATCTGCAAACCCATATTGAAAGAAATGACTTCAGCATAATAGGCCAAACAGCAAATTCTCTCGAATTGCCAATACTTGAGTCATTGTTTATCAAACAACTAGTCCCCAGTTAAATACCCAAACCTCCTCTACACAACTGTACCTGAGTTAACTCTGTCTATAATCATTCTGTCGTTTTCTCTCCACCTAAGGTTGGTTAGCGGTTTTTTGTTCTGTGTTATTTTTAGCTGTATTGTATTGTAGTTGGTGAATTTTATTTTTTTATTTTTCTTATGATTTTTAAAGCTTTTACAGTAACTTTTAAGTAATCTGTTCATTATTCAACAGATCCCCTGAAGATGTAATAGAGAAATTATTACGAAACGTTGGGAATAAAGAAATATGTTAGAGTTAACTGGTTTCCTGGTCCACCTCACACTGATGTGCCCTGCTGGTCGTCGCCTATCCTTGCTTTTTTGATATATATATATATATATATATGTGTGTGTGTATATACTGTATATATATATATATATATATATATATATATATATATATATATATATATATATATATATATATATATATATATATATATATATATATATATATATATATATATATATATATATATACACGCTACTGCGTATAATCAAGGCGTATAATCACCGAAAACAGGTCTATCTTTCGGTGGCCTCGGTATAATGCTGTATGAGCCGCGGCCCACGAAACTTTAACCACGGCACGGCAGTGGCCTGGCCTATATCGTTGCCACATGCACAATTATGGCTAACTTCAAACTTAAATAAAGTAAAAACTAATGAGCTAGAGGGCTGCAATTTGGTATGTTTGATGGTTGGAGGGTGGATGATCAACATGGCAATTTGCAGCCCTCTAGCCTTAGTAGTTTTTAAGATCTGAGGGCGGACAGAAAATTACGGACAGAAAAAAATGCGGACGGACAAACGAAGCCGGCATAGTAGTTTTCTTTTCAGAAAACTAAAAAGGATGTTAAAACTTACTTTGTATCTTTTCTTTTTCACACAAGCACAATGCGCGTGTCAGCGTGTTTGTGTGTGTGTGTGTGAGAGAGAGAGAGAGAGAGAGAGAGAGAGAGAGAGAGAGAGAGAGAGAGAGAGAGAGAGATTTGCGTTCAGCAATCATCGGTTTAACCTTTATGATATGAAGACGTTTAACCACACACACACACACACACACAGAGAGAGAGAGAGAGAGAGAGAGAGAGAGAGAGAGAGAGAGAGAGAGAGAGAGGTGCATTTTCTCACTTTTTGTCCTTTGAGTGTTGTAAATTCCAGGAAGCCTCTTAACATAATGAAACCAAGAAGTTAATCTCTTGAAAGCTGCGTATTTCTAAATAATTCCAGATTTATCTTACTCTTTAACTAAAAGATGTTAAGATACGTTATATTAACAATGAAGCTGTTTCATTATGTAATTTCTTACAAGTTTATTTATATATTTATGATGTAATACCGGTCTGTAAATTGTCGTTATTCTTAAATATCTTTTCCCATGTCATACATAACTGGGTATTTTCATTGTAAAGGGGCATTATGCTAATTGAATTGTTGTCATGAATAATTTTATTTTATGAGATACTGCTTTATATAATCAGTTTTACGTATTTGTTATATTCTCTTGCTTTTAAAGCACATTGATTAAGTTGTCTAAATTTTCTTCTTATTTTTACCCTGAGGCTGCTTACTAAAGAGCCATATATGCCTGTTCATTCATTTTTTCGCAGATAAAGCTCCCTTTTCAAATCAGATTTGGGAGCAGTAACCCCTCCCCATCGCAACCCCAGACCGCCCCCAACCCCACCCTTATCCCCAGACACCCTCCCCACCACCCCGACCGTCCCCACTACCCACCTCAGACAAAATAATAATTTTTTTTAGTACAGGACAAGGCATTGCAAAAGTTAATTTGCTTATTAACGTGCAGTATTCATATCGCTGTACGAATGATAATATAGTGTCTGCTCTCTCTCTCTCTCTCTCTCTCTCTCTCTCTCTCTTTCCAGGGGGCATTGCTATCTTAAGATCGCTTTGGGTACGAATATGCGTGGAGAGAAAAGCTGTGTTGAATGCAAGTGATGAAAGATTTAAAAAAAAAAAAAAAAGACTCCGTAATTGGATCTGAAGATTTTATGTGTTCGTTGGAGCGAAAAGAGGACATCTTGAATTCTTGACTATTTTCAGCCTCATTTCTAACAAAGCTTTCGTGTTCTGTATACTGGTACAGATCTCTCTCTCTCTCTCTCTCTCTCTCTCTCTCTCTCTCTCTCTCTCTCTCTCTCTCTTTTCTATGTACCATTGCCTTTGTTCGTAAATTACGAGGTGAAGATTTATTTTCATGTATACTTCCAATAAACAAAAGATTTTCTCTCTCTCTCTCTCTCTCTCTCTCTCTCTTCTCTCTCTCTCTCTCTCTCTCTCTCTCTCTCATTTACATAACAATACCCGTGTTCGTAAATTACGAACTGAAGATTTATTTGCATGCATGCTTCCGATAAACAGTAGAATCTCTCTCTCTCTCTCTCTCTCTCTCTCTCTCTCTCTCTCTCTCTCTCACCATTGCCTGTGTTCGTAGATTACGAGGTGAAGTTTTCTTTTCATGTATTCTTCCGATAAACAAAATATTTCTTTCTCTCTCTCTCTCTCTCTCTCTCTCTCTCTCTCTCTCTCTCTCTCTCTCTCTCTCTCATTTACATAACAACACCTGTGTTCGTAAATTTCGAGCTGAAGATTTATTTGCATGCATGCTTCCGATAAACAGAATCTCTCTCTCTCTCTCTCTCTCTCTCTCTCTCTCTCTCTCTCTCTCTCTCTCTCTCTCTCAGATATGCCTCCCAAGGTCAATTTCCCTGTTGGAATTTTTTCATAGTATAAAATTTTCATGAAATTTCCAGCTGCTGTTTCGGCACATGGTAGTTTCATCTGCTTATCTAATTCTTTTCCTTGTGAATTTACTATGAACACAGACAATGTGTTCATAGTGTACGATGCATAATAGCCGGAAGAGTATTAAAATCAAATGGTAATATGATATTTTCATAAGGTTTTCCCTTGAACAATGATTCCATTATAATATGATAAGCACGAGAGTTGCCATACAGAACGAAACGATAATAATTAGAATTATGAGAGATAGTGAGGAACGAGTTTGTTAAAGGTTACGTAATGTACACAAAGGTAAAAAAAAAATAAATAAATAAACCTGAAAATCTTCAGGCTGTTTTGGGGCCTTTCGTAATGTTGTTTGGCCTGTCCTACCTCACCCTCGCTTGTTCAAAGAACATTAGCTAAAAGCAAATGTTGACCTTGGAAGTTTCCTAATAACGATGGGAAATGAACGAAACTATTTGGAAGGTTTTACGGAATCTGAAGAAATAGAGAAAATCTCTAGTAAATGTATAATAGAACTAAGCAAGGGCGCCGCATCAGATATTACTTTGGAAATTGATTTTTCTTATACCATTTTGGGTGCTTATTAAGAACTTACCGTTATTTTTTGTCGGTCGACTGTAATAAACCTGTAATTAACATCAGAAGTTGTACGTTGGCCAACCTGGAATGCTATTGCGCATGCGCTGTGTTATAGGGGAGCTTTTGGTTAAAAGGCGTTTCCTTCCGCCTCCCCGACTAAGTACAGTAACACAGCCTGCCAGGTTAGGTTAGGGTACGTTAGATTAATATAGTTCCTTTAATAATGAGTTTCCTTAGCCAATCCCTTCTTAAACATATGACTCCCTGATGACTTGCGCATGCGCTAAACCATTCCATAACAACAACATGGCGGTCCGGTCTTTGTCCCAACGTTTCCAAAACCCCGCTTTCCCAAAGGGTCCCCAACCATGCTGGGTAGATATGAGGTTAATAATAATTGACCGACAATAAACAACACCAACTCCTTCATCAGCAACACTAAAAGTATAGGAAAAATCAATTTCCAAGATAATAGTCCGTGCGGAGCTCTTGCTTAGAAATACCGAATGCATTGACTGTTGGTCTTCGTTGTAAATACCAGTCTCAAAAAAAAAAAAAAAAAATCACGCTGACATTGTGTGTAAGTTAAAAATTCAAAGATCAACCAGTTTTATTATTCACTTCTAAGATTTAGAATTCAGTCCCTCTTTTTATTGTAAATCATTTAAATCTCCTCTTTTCAAAGGCGATTAATATTCTTCTCCTGTGGCACCGGCCCTATTTGTTAGCCATAGCAGTCTCGGTCTCCGCTCCTTAAGACACTTCTCGATTCCGTCTTGAAAAGTCGGTCTATGGCTTCCTTAGAGGTTCAGATCGTACTATTTTTTCCATCACCCTTCTTTCTCGCGTGCCTATCACCCTTTAGACTATATATATGGACGCTAGATTTTTTATCCAATCGGCCTCTATATTTAAAAGAAATAATTATTTTTGAAACGTGCAAAGAGAGGTAGATTTCTGTACCACACGATAACAATTCGAGTCAATCAGAATCCTGACTAGGCTTGGAGGATGCTCTTCCTCTGGGGGCGACTTCCCTTTATCCTGCTGGCCCAAGATCTGATGAGAGAGGAGGGTTGAATACAGAATTAAGGTCCCTACTCTGAATTAAGCCAAGTGTGACCAAATCTTCCACCAAACCTTATGTAATATGTAGAAAATAGCAGTGGATTGCAACGAGGCCTGAAGAGTAAATGTCCGTTTACTTTTCATCGGCAAATTGATTCTGTCACTTGACGTAATGTTTAAATTTCCCTAAATGATTTTCATCTCCGGGGTTACGTGGCCTGTGTAAACACTGATAAAAATCTCGTGGGTTCGCCGGAGAGAGAGAGAGAGAGAGAGAGAGAGAGAGAGAGAGAGAGAGAGAGAGAGAGAGAGAGACGGTAAGCTACATTACATAAGTGGCATGTAATAATGTTCAGGGAAATCTCTTCAAAGGAAGTCTAAATAGACGCTGCTAAATTATTAACCGCCGATCCCAACGTGCCCCGGTCTCACAAACACAGCTCTCTCTCTCTCTCTCTCTCTCTCTCTCTCTCTCTCTCTCTCTCTCTCTCTCTCTCTCTCTCTCAGAAACAACTCTGAATCGTTACTGTGTAATTATACTCTTTCCCAAAAGAAGAAAACCGGAAAAAATTGCTATATACATATTTATCCTCTCTCTTTCAGTAAGGAGCAAAGATGAATAATTGTTGGAAAGTACTTTGTCTGTCTGTCTGTCAGTCTTTGTTTCTCTTCTCTTTTCCCATGAGAAGCAAACATGAATAATCGCTGTATAAATACTACTTCTCCCTCTCTCTCTCTCTCTCTCTCTCTCTCTCTCTCTCTCTCTCTCTCTCTCTCTCTCTCTCTCTCTCTCTCTCAGAAACAACTCTGAATCGTTACTAAGTAATTATACTCTTTCATAAAAGAAGCAGACCGGAAAAATTGCTTTATACATATTTATCCTCTCTCTTTCAATAAGGAGCAAAGCTGAATAATTGTTGAAAAGTACTTTGTCCATCTCTCTCTGTCTGTTCTCTTCTCTCTCCCCATGAGAAGCAAACACGAATAATCGCTGTATAAATCTCTCTCTCTCTCTCTCTCTCTCTCTCTCTCTCTCTCTCACACACACACACACACACACAGCTGAAATTCATGCAGCTTTCGTTCGCTGTCTCCTTTTATTGATCATTCTATCTCCACTACATTTTGCTGTTATTGTCTTCTCATGGGCGTTTTCCTGTCTTAGCGTACGAATATATTATTCACTACGGAAGCTCGATTCGAAAAGAAACGGTCATTTTAGTTTGTTCCTTACAAATTCGCCTACATTCTAAACGATAATAAGAATATTTTCTGTAGCACTGTTAATTTTTTTCTACATCCGTTTTTCAGCCTCTAAGTATTTAGCAAGGCAATTCAACAAATATATCTTTCCCTGGGTTCTATTTTCGAGAGAAGTAATGTCTATATATTTATAATATACAGAGTACATAGACTTCGTGGATTATTAAGTTCACTAAGACACTAACCATCATAATTGGTAATTACGTCTCATGTAAGTAAATAACTTTTGTTTTTATTTTTTCTATAAATGAGTAAGGATATATTCTTAACGGAGCAGAATAACTCAGCTAATTATTTTCAATGGCTTTATAAGGTATTACTTAATTAAATCCTCGGTAAGCTATCCTTAATTACAACTTGACCTATTTATGTCGTCGACCATGATAATTCCTATTTACCATAGGTTGAACGAAACCAGTTAGATGACAGGAGCTGACAAAATTATTAAACCAACAAAAGCAATAAAATTATTATTATTATTATTATTATTATTATTATTATTATTATTATTATTATTATTATTATTATTATTATTATTCACGAGCCAAGAACAGGTCAGGACTGCCATTGTCAGATGACACCAGCTTATAAAGAATAAAATGCAATTGCTTAAAAAAAATTTTAAAAAGGGAAGAAAATGTCACATGGTGACATACAAATGAAAATGGCGGATAAAGGAAAACGTAAAACACTAAAAATATGTATATCTAATCAGCATAAAATAGCGAGAAAACATATTAAGCAATGAGAACGATATAAAATTCGACATAAAATCCGAAATGACAAAACCAAACAACAGAACACTAAGAGCAATTTAGCCTTTTTTTTTTTTCATTTCTTTAAAAATGCATTCGGTCCTTCAGAGAATCTTCCCGAACAAACTAATGGACCTCTTGGCTTACTCTTTAAGGATACATTTTCGTTATTAGTAAATAAATAAATGAATAAATAAATAAACAGATAAATGAATGAATAAGTAAATAACAAGAAAGAAAGCTTTCAGCACCTAACAAAAGAATCTTTTAAAAGAGGCTAAATATCAGTTATCATTTATATATCTATATATTTATTTATTTGTGTATTTATTTATTTATTCAGTTATTTACCAGAAACCCTTTCGCTTGATGGCAGTTATCGTTCGCCTTTGTCTCTCATTAGTTAAAAGTATCGTCTAACTTGATGTCCTTTGCAATCTCTACAATATAGGGTCTTCCCCACCAGCAGAGTCTTCACCCTCGTCGCATGCAGGCCTGTTCATTTATCTGTTTATTCAGTTTTTTTCACATATTTATGTATTTTGTAACATAAAACAACTTCATTGTGACCTCAGATGTGCACTAAGCTTCCATGTATATATATATATATATATATATATATATATATATATATATATATATATATATATATATATATATATATATATATATATATATATATATATATATATATATATATATATATATATATATATATATATATATATATATATATACAGTATATATTTTTGTTATTTATATATACATTTTTATGTATATACATATGTATATATACATATGCATTTATAATTTTTTTGTTTATTTACTAATAACAAACATTTATATATATATAATATCTCTCTGTCTGTAAATATATACATATGCATTTATATTTTATTTGTTTATTTACTAATGACAAACATTTTTATATATATAATATCTCTCTCTCTATATATATCTCTCTATATATCTATATATATATATATCTCTATATCTATATATATATATATATATATATATATATATATATATATATATACGCATTTATTTTTTATTTGTTTATTTACTGATAACGAACAATTTTATATATATAATCTATATCTATGTATATATATATATATATATATATATATATATATATATATATATATATATATATATATATATATATATATATATATATATATATATATATGACAAGCATACACGGCTGCTGCGCTTTCCCAAACGACCTAAGTCACACATCAAAATGCATTTTATCCACTTTGACAAGCGTCATCCAGGAACTAGACCCAGTTAACGTATATCCGTGACCCATTTGCAACATATACCAGATCAAGGTCATTTAATTCAGCCGTGCAATTTGCTGGCTTTAATCTCTTTAAGAACAGCTTTGCCACAACGCGAGTGCCACGATTTTTTTGCACTAGATACACTCGTTCGAAAGATATCTGAAGGATATTTGCTTTTCCTGTGATGTTTGTGATGGATATTTTCTCTCTCTCTTTCTCTCTCTCTCTCTCTCTTTCTTTCTCTCACACACACACACACACACACACACACACACACACACACACACACATATATATATATATATATATATATATATATATATATATACACATATATATATATATATATATGTGTGTGTGTGTGTGTGTGTATGCATATTTTTATAAATATTCTGCTGTTCGACCTCTATGAATTTATTGTAGGAAAAATAACGCGAACAAAGACCAGAAACCGTCCTCATATACTCAGAGATAGGCTGCGTATTTAAAAAAAAATATATACCTTTGTGGCATTAGGGACCTAATCCACAGAGAGGGTTTTCACTCATTAATCTCTAGTAAAGGTGGTCTTAAGCTGTCTTTTCCTTTATCCTATGCATTCGGCGATGTCTTTGTCAAATTTCAGATTTGCCTGGGGCATAGGGACGGACGCTACCAACTGCCTTGTTTTGACCGAAGAAGGTCAGAGAGAAATTAGCGTGCGTGCGAGAGACACGCGTCTTGTGTGCTACCGTCTTGTACTACTTACCCTCTGACTGTTTTCCTTGCTATTAGTGACTTAGGAAGACGGCTATTATCAAGACTTCCTATCGTCCGTTGTATGCGCAAACAACCTTCGTCCACGGTAAGTTTGAATTTTGGCAAAGTTTCGTCGATTTGCTAGTATCTCTATCTTTATTTCCATTTATTTGTTTCCCTCTTCTCCACCATCTACCATAATCCATATAAACAATTTACTTTTATGAAGTCTAGATTAAGAATACTTTGCATTGCTTAGCGACATTCAACTATTCCCGTGAAGTAACTAGGACTTAGGGAAAGTTAAGTAAGTAATTTTCAGCATTTAGGCAGCCTTGTGTCTCGACCCCATTGTTTGGAAGAGGAATAGCCTTTACCAGCGCTAAATTGCATATGATATAATCCGTTGTGTTAAACCTTACTGAAGCCAAGGGAAAATTGACTGCGTCCGAAGTGGGGCGATTGTTCAAGTAATTTCCTAGCTAACTGCACATTCTTTGTGTCGGGGTTTTCTTCTCGACTGGCGACCTTATTCAATTAATAATTATCTGTCTTTGAGGTTAAATTTTAGCCTCAAGTGACAGGTTACGTGTGTTCTTGGTACTCAGGGCCTCATAAATTGCGTTAATCGAGTAATAAACTCATCAGCCAAGAGCCCACACGTAACAATATATATAACTATATATATATATAGTTATATATATGTATACACACACACACACACACACACACACATATATATATATATATATATATATATATATATATATATATATATATATATATATATATATATATATATATATATATCTATATATATATATGTATATATATATATTATATATATATCATATGTATATATATATATATATATATATATATATATACATATATATATATATATATATATATATATATATATATATATATATATAGTTGGACAGACAAATGAATAGATTTATTTGTAAAAATGTTCAACACCAGTTCCATGGGTCCAAAAATACAAAAATGAATTTTCTTATCAGGAAATATTGTATTCCTATTTATTACGTTTGTTATTTCTCTTATGGAGGTAACTCGATATTCCAGGGAATCTCTCTTTGTTGGAAATAAGTGAACGAAATAGCACAAGGTTTCAAAATAATTTAACAAAGTAAGGAAATGTCAGCGGTTTTAAAGTAGGATAAAGAGGTCATTAAGGAAAAGAGTCATCTTAGAAGCAAATCATTGTACTTAAGAAGGAGAAAAAAGTTAAGTATACCTTAGTTTAACCAGACCACTGAGCTGGTTAGCAGCACTCCTAGGGCTGGCCCGAAGGATTAGACTTATTTTACGTGGCTAAGAACCAACTGGTTACCTAGCAACGGGGCCTACAGCTTATTGTGGAATCCGAACCAAATTTTGACGAGAAATGAATTTCTATCACCAGAAATAAATTCCTCTAATTCTTCATTGGCCACTCGGAGAGTCGAACGCTGGGCCAACAGCGTGCTAGCCGAAAGCTCTTCCCACCCCTCCAATGAAGAACTACTTAAGAAGGAGAACTGCCAGGGTAACTATACTCAACAGATTTTGAAACTTCAATATTTCTTTAGGAATGTGACATTCTTTTAAATCTGATTTCCTGTTTTGCTGAGGTTTTAGAAGCTCTGTGGTGTGCGATGCATAGGTTTTCTAGATAATTACCATTGGTTGCTTCATAGGTAAAATAACAGTGTATAATGTAACTGTAATAAACATACACGCATACACACTCTCGCCCAATTAGGTACAATTAGTTGCTGTATTTCCTCACCTGCTTCTCCCTTACGCTAAGTCTAGCTTGCTTTTGCCGCGTTCAGCGAGTCTGATGGTTCATTATCGTGCCTGGCAACCAACAGGTCAACAGCGATCCCGATTTCTCAACAAAACCCTCAGACTCGTTAGCTGAAGCTGCAGTTTGCCAGCCACCCAGAGATGAGAAAAAGCCGATAATTTGATTTATCAATTTCCTCGAGTCTTTCCCAATCCTCTAAATAGGAAGTCGAGGCATGCGCCAAATAATCCCTATTTTGTTTAGGTTTCGCAGTTTCGCAAAACCAGGAAGGAACTTTTTCCTCAACGTTCGGATTTATTGGGAAGAATTGAGGAAGAAAAATTAAATTATGACGGAAGGAATTTCCTCGTTCCAGAAGTGAATGTTGTATTTTTACCTTCCCGATTCACAACGTAAACAAGTAAAAATTGCGCCGACGTTTCCTCGGCACAGTGGAGTTTCTGTACAGCGTATAATGCTGCATGAAACTC
>NC_089760.1:29907500-29917500 GCF_040412425.1 Macrobrachium rosenbergii
AGCCATAATCGTGCGTCTGGCAACGATATAGGCCAGGCCACCGCCAGGACGTGGTTAAAGTTTCATGGGGCATACAGCATTATACCGAGACCACCGAAAGATAGATCTATTTTCGATGGCTTTTATTATACGATGCACAGAAAACTCGGTTGCGCCGAAGTTTCTTCGGCGCATTTTTTGCTTGTTTATTTCTGATGAGACTACCTTAACGTAAATGAAACATTACTTATCCCGCAAGTAATTATTAATTTATCTTATTTATTTATTTGTTTATTTATTTTGGCTTAAAAGACTGTGGCTTGATGTCGCATGAAATCTTTAAGATGCAGCAAAAAACTGTAAGATAACTTTTCAAAACAGTGATCAAAATAGACCAGACGCTCTAATTGAAATGTCTTTCAACATATATCACATAAATTATTTCCACAATTCCAACAACAGCAATGATAACAGATGCGCAATAATGGCGATCTTTCTAAAATCGTTAAAATCATTTTGCTTCGTAAGATAACTTTTATAATTCGTTTAAAAACCATGACTCAGAAGACAACACGAAGACAAGAAAATCGGCAACGAATGAGAGCCATAATTCCTCCGTATCTTTCTGGAAAAGGAAGCGACTGAAATCTCCAGAATCCATTTCATCTGGAAATGGAAGGGAGGAGAAGGAAGAGATTGGAATCTCCAGCTTCCATCTTATCTCGGGACTGGGTCGCTCTTCGGCAGAACTGCTAAAAAAGAAAAAGTGTCGAGTCCTCTTGACGGGGCGGAAATGCCTTCAGGTAAATCAATTTCCATGAGTTTCCGACCTCTTTACTCCCACCTGCGAGGCGCCCGTGTCCCTGCTGTTGGAATGGAATGGAATATAGAGTTTAAGCCAAAGGCAAAGCACTGGGACCTATGAGGTCATTCAGCGCTGGAAAGGAAACTGAGAGTAGGTAGGTTTGCAAGGTGTAACAGGGGGAAAATATCGCAGTTGCACTATGAAATAATTGTTAGGAGAGGGTAGACAGCAAGATGGAAGAAAGGTAATATGAATGGAGGTACAGTAAAAGGAATGAAGGGGTTGCAGCTAGGGGCCGAAGGGGCGTTGCAAAGAACTTTTAGTAATGACTACAGTGCAACCCGTGAGGTGCACTGACGGAACTACCCCCTAAAGGGATGTCCCTGCTGTTGATACTGTTGGTATTGTTCTTGTTCTTGTAACTCTGCCACCAAGAGAGTGCATACACTCTTGAGAGCCCCAAGCCCAGATAACCCCGTAGGGGGATAGTGCCGCCAGTACACCTCATGCGGTGCACTGTAGGCTCTACTTTAGGTTCTTTCCAGCATGCCTTCGGCTCCTAGCTGCAACCCCCTTTCGTTCCTTTTACTGTACCTCCTTTCATATTCTTTCTTCCATCTTGCTTTCCACCCCCTCCTATCAATTGATTCATAGTGCAACTGCAAGGTTTTCCTCCTGTTACACCTTTCAAACCTTTTGCTGTCAATTTCCATTTCAGCGCTGAATGACCTCATAGGTCCTAATGTTTGGCCTTTAGCCTAAATTCTATATTCAATTCAATTCAATTCAATTCCAAGCCCAGATAAGAGACAAGAGTTAAGCGTTGGTTTAGTTGCCTGCTTTACCAAACACAGAGCCTTCGTGAAATTTGCAACTCAATTTGGCTGTTAAGTTTCCTCGTTTATTACTATTATCTTTTCGCTTATACTTATGCTTCAAGTTGGTCCTTTTATTGCAAGTTGCTCCTTTCAGTATTATCCCGTTTCCATCAATACCCATGTTTCTTTCTCTCGATCTAAGGTTGACAGGGAAAGCCTGTTAGGAGTTCCACATACTGCAAGTTTTTTTTTTTTTTTATTTGTGAATTGGAAAAAATTTCAGATTAGAAAGTGTCTTGACTGGACCAGTTTTTAGATTACCGATTGTTCAGATGTTAAATAAAATTTTAGTAGAAATAGTTCTGTTATGTCAGTGGAATGCAAATATCGTTTCATTTCATTAATTCTCCGAGCATTTGTATCCATTACGAGTTTCAAAGAAACTTTTATGCTTAAATGTGCGAGAGAGAGAGAGAGAGAGAGAGAGAGAGAGAGAGAGAGAGAGAGAGAGAGAGAGAGAGAGAAAGAGAATATACTCTTTTCAAGTTGTGTATAGTTGGAATTGAAATGGGTAGTGTTGGTGTAATTGATTATACGAACGAAATGCAAACATTAGCACAATCATATTATCCAGGAAAACCACCATTACTCAAAATTACTGACCCAAGAAAAAATTCCAAACTCATAAATCACTTGGACAAAGCCACATGTCCCTTTACACATGATATAAAAAAATAAACTTTCTAATGAAGAGGTTGACGAAATAGGCAGTCTAGTGTCCTATCAATACCCAGGTCTGGTGAAAGAGAAATGAAGGAAGAATTAAGGAAAAACTAAAAGTTCGGGGCTTAACTCAGAATGTATGATGGGCAATTATTGAAGGATGGAAGGTTTCAAGAGACAATTATAAAGAGAAAAAAGTTCTGGCTTAACTCCGAAGGACTGATGAAGCAACCTCCTGAAGGATTGAAGGTTTTAGAGAAAGGGGAATGAAATTCCTTTCCAAGGTGATGATGCGATGCAAAGAGAAATGTAACATTAATTTAATCTGGAAATAGGAGCTGAAAATCCTGCGAATTGTAACTTAGGAAATAAATAACAAAATTGATAAAACATGACCAGAGGCGTAAACTGACGCCAACATTTTAAGTCGAAGTTATGATAATCTTGCCTCACATCTCTAGAGGGTCATTGTTAGTCATAATAAGCTTTTCCTCTTAAATGGTAAGCAAAAGAGACGTGAATATACTTTGTTGGCTTCTAAAGAGCAGGATGGCCATGTAAGAAAAATGGTAAACACAGAGGAAAACAAACTTAATCTTTATGAAATTAAGAAATACCAAGAGGCAGGAAGTCTCGTATTTCGCAGTGCTCTCTCTATCCTGTTCAAAGCCAACTAATTTTTAGCAAGAATTTTCACCAAGAATTCTTCCATTGCTAACGCTGGCCTATGTATTCGATTGTGGAATTGAATTGAATATAGAACTGAACTGAAAAGGAAATTGACAGCAAAAGGTTTGAAAGGTGTGACAGGAGGAAATCTTTGCAGTTGCACTATGAATCAATTGTTAGGAGAGGGTGGAGAGTAAGATGGAAGAAGAGAATATGAAAGGAGGTACAGTAAAAGGAAAGAAAGGAGTTGCAGCTAGGGACCGAAGGCACGCTGCCAAGAACCTCCAGTAATGCCTACAGTGCACCACATGAGTTGCACTGACGGCACTACCCCCCCTAAGGGGTTTATTCGATTGTGACAAGTGAACATCGAAAGCAGATCATTCTTAAATGCTGCCGACAAGCTTCAGTTTAACCAATTATTTTCATACTTTGCTAATTACTCATCCTATCAAAGTGTACAATTTGGTGTTATACACTTTGAGGACTTTGAGGGTAAGCTTCTGTAAGAGGGAGGACTTTGAGGGTAAGCTTCTGTAAGAGGGAGGACTTTGAAGGTAAGCTTCTTTAAGAGGGAGAGCTTATTATGGCTAATAATGACCCTCTAGAAATGTAAGGCAAGACTGTCATAACTTCGATTTAAAATGCAGGCTTCTGATCATGTTTTATCAATTTTGTTATTTATTTCCTTAGTTAAAATTCACAGAATTTTCAGCTCCTACTTGCAGATTAAATCAATGTTACATTTCTCTTTGCATCGCATCGTCACCTTGAAAAGAATTTTTGTGAATTACATTTATCGTGATGACAGTCGAACAGCTGGTCCTATGGTGACTAGAATACGTTAGCTTTAAAAAAAATCGAGTTTTGTTTATTTTTGTTGCTGTCAGCTAAAACTTGTAAGATTTCTTCTATTTTCAGAGCGTTTAATCATTGGAAAATAGATTATTTACAAATGGCCGTTGCAAATCATGGTTCCTCAATAGAATTAGTTAAAAGTTAAAGTCTTCCTGGGCCTCTGCGAGGCTCATAGGGCAGGTACTAATGTCCTGTTTCTTTGGTCGACAGCCAGTGGGGGACAGATCCCAATGCCTAAGACACGTGACCAATGTGTCGCTAGGCCCATTGTTTTAAACGCCACAGAATGGAATCTAATATCATCTCTGGAGCTAAATTTCTACGGGATACAAATCGTAAGTATTTTACGTACCTTACCCATTGAATAAGATACGATTTTCTTGGACGAAGCAATCTGCATGTGGGTTAGCTGTAATAATACAGAAACATCATTATTGCATCTAATGATTATCTGTGTGTGAGTATACTGACGTAAAAGAGGTATGACGTTCTCAGGTAAATGTACGTGTAACATGCAAACGAACCTGAACGTTCAGAGACCAGAAGATCAAATAACATTGTCCGCATAGGCTCCGCAATCAATGGACACCAAGTAAAATCTTGGTGACTGTTTCGTTTAAATACGTTAGATGCTTTCACTGTAAATTCAGTTGTACAATCTTGCTGATACTCAATACGTAGGATCGTCTTTATGTATGAACGGCGTACACCAGGATCAGTGAAATCGTATGGACTTGCCTGATAGCTCTTCGCTGGAGGAGTCGGTAGAGTTGCGAGCTAGCACTCGCTAGGCTCGAGTTCGAGTCTCCGGCCGGCTAATGATGAGTTAGAGGAACTTATTTCTGGTGATAGAAATCCATTTCTGGGTATAATGTGGTTCGGATTCCACAATAAACTGTAGGTCCCGTTGCTAAGTAACAAATTGGTTCTTAGCCACGTAAATAAGTCTAACCCTTCGGGCCAGCCCTAGGAGAGCTGTTAACCAGCTCTGTGGTCTGGTAAACCTAAGGTATACTTGACTTTAACTTTTGCCTGATATAAAAACAATAAATCTGGTAAGTTCTCGTTGCCATGAGTAATACTTTCTGACTTGGCTGTGCTGTACGGAGTCATATTGATCGCGCGCACCATTTATGGGGCAATTATTGCGGGGCAACTGGCGTACCATCATTATCATTATGCATACAGACGTGTACAAGCTCTTGGAGGTGAAATTTGTTCGGCAAAATGACAGAGACGCGCTGTAAATTGTTCGATCTTTAGGAAAGCAAAGAAGGTAGAATTTCTATATGGAGGGAATGTCATAAAATGAGACTATAAATGTAATTAAGGAACAGGAGTTTGTTAAGGAAGTGAGAATATAGCGTATAATGAGAAGGTTGTTGAAAACTGGGCTCGGGATAAAGACGCTAAATTAGGGAAGTACATGAGAAGTGTGCAGAATTTAAAGATGAGATCATAAAATCAATAAAATGTAACTATAAGTGTAGGAGAGTAAGTAGGTGAAATAGAATGAGCAAGTGGTCAGATGAGAGATTGAGAAGAGTGAAGGAAAAATGGGAGGTGGTTTGCAGTGCAGCTGCCTGACAGAAGACAAGAGCTTGTACAGTACAGGTAAATAAGGAAATGGAGTAAAAGGTCGAACAGATGATAAGAGCGATGAAGAGGGTAAGCAGTGAAAATATGGGGTTGAATCTGAGTAAGTGCTTTAAGGAGTCAGAACAAAGGCAGTAAGATAAACAATAGGACGCGTACAATAAATCTGGGAAGGGAATCGGAATATCTATAGAAACTAAGGGTTGCATCCGTGAAGAGGTTGTTGCACTGCCTCTCTTTATGTGTGTGAAAGGTGGAATTTGAATGTAGTTCAATGAAGAAAAAATAGAAGCTACTGAGATAAATTGCTTACATAGATATGTCACGTAAGAGGAACTGAAAGGTGAGGAAAATTGAAATACGTAAAAGTAGCCAAAAAGTTAGCGAAGGTGAAGAGATAGCTCAAAGCGTTTTGAAAATTGGGTGCGTTCACGTGGAATAATGGAGGCAGATTGGTTGGTGAAAATAAAGAATATTTCGGATTGTCAGAAGGGAGGAAAGGATGATATACAGTAGATAATGCTGGATAATCTATGGTGCATCGCTATACTGTGACCGGATATAGTGAGTAAAAATCCACAATTATGCATACGAACAAAGGTGTAATTTTCAAAATACAAAAATTATTAAAAAAATATTTGTATTTTGAAAAATACAGTTTTGCTCTCATACTTTACTGTGGATTTTTATTTATTAATGCTGAATAAGTAAAAAATAAAAGGTAGTGGAAAGGAAGAGGTTTCAGTATCCAAGAAGGAGAATGCATGCACGATAGAGAGAAATAGGCAATTCCAAATGTTGTGAATGTTCTCTGTTCTTCAGGTTCATCCAAATTCTTCAATTCAAGTTTGAATGTTTAGTGACTATTTTTGAGTGAGTGTCAGGGAACTGTTGAATCTGACAATAGATCTATTGACCTCAGAAGTTTATATATAGAGGGTAGCTTGTCGACACTAGTGAGTCGCCGTAAAGATGGAAAGGGGCACTAGCTGCCTCCTTAATCCCAAAATTACTACTGAAAGCCAGAAGAGTTACACCTCTTGGAGCCATTCTTTACGGCGAGGAAACATAAAGGTACAACCACAAAAACATAAACGTACACTGTGCAAAAACACACACATTATACATACAGTATATATATACATATATATATATATATATATATATATATATATATATATATATATATATATATTTGTGCATGTACATACATTTGGATTGTAGGATTTGCAATATTAAGCGTACCCAAAGTGTGAAGAGTGAAGAAGTCAAGGGCGTTATGGTAATTACAGTTAACTACATTTTACAAAAAGTGACTAATAGATTATATATATATATATATATATATATATATATATATATATATATATATACATACATACATACATACATATATGTATGTGTATGTATATATGCATGCATATATACTGTATATGTATATATGTATGTACGCATATATATATGTGTATATATATACACAGTATATATTTTGCTATCCATTACACAACGAACGTTGGCAAAATTGATGATTATCAGCTGACAAGTTCCTGAAATCCCTTAGCTGAAATGGGAAGTGGGTTTCATGACAAACTGGGCTTGCAATACTCGTTGAAGAAGGAAATTCCATTAACGGAAAGGTTAACAGAATTTCGCCTTGTCCGTTAATTGACTCTTCATCGTGTCCCAAGGCTCTCTCTCTCTCTCTCTCTCTCTCTCTCTCTCTCTCTCTCTCTCTCTCTCTCTCTATATATATATATATATATATATATATATATATATATATATATATATATATATTTATTTAATATTAACTTTATCACTTACACAATTGTCTGTGCATTAATACAATTACTAACAGGACTTCATTGAAACTGGATGAATAAATATCTCCGCTAGATACCATCCAGTTTCAATGAGGTCCTGTTAGTAAATATATTATCTATATATATATATATATATATATATATATATATATATATATATATATATATATATATTTGTTAGCCTGATGCCCTTTGTTTTGATGGATGGCATGTTAGGAATCAAACCACGGACCATGCAGAAGTGAATTTGCGCCTTAACACTGTAATGTCAAGATAAGCGCAAGTATTGTAAAGAACATATCATTTGTAAAGGTGAATCAGGTGTTACTGATGATGTTTCGGCGTAGGTGTATGTGTTATGGGTTCATGCAATACCTAATCTACTTTCAAGACGCGATTACCAAAACATAATATGGTCGAAGAAGGTAATGATAAAGAACTGTTGTTCTACAAAAGAACGAAAGAAATGGTGAATAAACTGATGCTGTCCACTCAAGATCTTTTGAATAAATCAATAGACTGATAGTGCACTCGCACACATGTCTACACGTGACTTCGCAGATAGATCTATAGCCTGCTTAAAGGCCACTTTCCAGTAAATTTGGATTAGATTGTTGACTGATGCTAAACGCTCATTCTATATTTGAATGAATCAACACACTGAAACTAAACACTCATTGTACATTCCAGTTAGCCAGTAGACTGATGCTAATAATTCAACCACCTTTGAAATCGCCAACAGTCTCATTCTAAACGGTCAGACCATATTAGAATTAACAAATAAACGGATGCTATACGCTCAATCTACATTTGAATTAGCCAGTAGACTGATATGAAACACTCAGTCAACATTCAATTAGCCAATAGCACTGATACTACAGACTCAGTCTCTTCCGGCTTTGACTTAAAGTTGTGTTGGCGGAAGGATAAGGTGCGCGTATTGCTATGAATTCGTTCAGGGGAGACAGGGAGTATAAGTGTTTGTTTCTCTTCTCCTATAACTCATCCTTTAATGATTATTCACAAACGTCTCTCTCTCTCTCTCTCTCTCTCTCTCTCTCTCTCTCTCTCTCTCTCTCTCTCTCTCTCTCCCGAATCAAGGATGAATCCCAATGCAGGACATTTACGCATCTTTAGGTGTTTCGTATACCTACACAGAAACCTCATTGTCAACACCATTCACTATGTTGAGAGCCCTCTGCCACTTCTAAAACATAAAGGCACTTCCGTTTCAGTGCCTCTTTCACTCGATATATCTATTACTTTCTAGAACTTCCTCACCTTCCCCAGGCACATACGAATCATAAACTCTTTTCGCCAACTTATCATCGTTATTCTCTCTGCGTGACCAAAGCATTACAAAACACTCTCACCCTTTTTGTCAACTGGAAATTGGCTGCTATCATGTTTTAAGGCAGGAGAGCACTTTGTGGATGGTGAGTGAATTCCTTTTTGGGCGAAAAAGACAAACTGGGCACTTTCTTTTTAAGTCATTGGCAGTTATGTATGACGTTGCTGCCCTAGGAGGCGCGGGTAGCTTGGGATGCTAATGTAGAATGCCCCAAGACACTAGAGAGTTTGGTAAAAGGTTAGAGATACCTGTGGTAGGAGGAAATGGTCCCTGTGAATCGTATGAGTCTCAGAGCCATGGATGGTAACGAACAACAATCAGTGAAGTCTGCTGCTGTGGCGGTAGTACACGGTACTGCCTTGACGATGCTGCCCTGGAAGATCCCGTTGTCATCAGATACAAGTGCACCACGTTCCCAATCGGAGGGGCTTTATGCGAGAATTGTGAACCCTTGATGGCAGATGAGCCTCTTCTCAAGACGCCAGCGCTGTCCTAAAATGGAAAACTGCAGTATTTGCAAAAATACAAAACTGAAAAAAATGGTAGAAACTGCAGTTTTCCCTTGCCTTACCACTGATTTTGCAGATACTACAAATGGGACCCCGTAAATACTCCTGGAAAGCATTGGAGATTCTGAAACTGCTGTAACTTGTGTATTTTGTGTTTCACGAGCCCAATAGGTGGTATATCTCAGTTTCGAAAATTTTGCAGATACTGAAATTTTCCATTTTAGGGCAGAGCGGTACTCATACTTTTCAACTGCTACAGGATGTAAGAGAATAAAGCTAGCAGCAATCTTCCAGCTCTGTGTGAAAGGAAATTGACCAAATACAAGGATTAGAGTGGTTAACATTCACAAAGTACGCCGGGTGTGTCAGTGCAGGATTTAAGGACCAAGGGAAAAAATATAGGAACCCACTGGAGCTAGTTCGCCCTCAGACTTCGTGAGGATTCATGTATGGATATAATCCCGTTCAATCGCCTCGAGGGCCTTAACAAACAGAAAGGATTTAAGAAGACATATTACAAAATGGCACAGTAGGAGGAACAGGTGCAGTGAAATTACAGAGTGGAAACATCTGAAAACTGAGGGCGATACCTTGGGGAAATTTAATCGATAAAGAAATATATTTTGTTTTATAACAATCCTCTGGGAATATTCGGAACCTTGAAAGAAAGGAATGGAAAGCAAGACATCAAAATTTGTGCTTTAATTTCAGAAATTTAAATTTATGAAAGAATCAAGGAAAACTACATAGCGTCAACAACAGGAAATTTGAGAAGATATAGATTATAACAAATGATATCATCACATGCAGTATAATCTTTATTACCTATTCAAAGAGCTGTTCGGAATGATTGGTTATCTACCTCTGTT
>NC_089760.1:29922500-29930000 GCF_040412425.1 Macrobrachium rosenbergii
ACTGATATTTACATCGAAAACTGGAAACTGTCATCACGACAGGATATTTTTGGAATTACATGAAGGTCCCAAAATGCTTAGCCACAAGTTTCCAACTGTTGTACATGATGATTGTGGTTTTGTCTATCCTACTCTCAATCTACTACTGACCACCAGACCTCACTGTTGCAATTTTACAGTAACCTTGGGTATTTGACAAGACAAGGGCATTAGCCTGGCGTTCATATCTCCTCTTTTATCTGGGCTTTCCCCTTCCATGAATGTGTAAACTCTCAAAGAAGGATTTCCCATTTCTCTTCTCATCACTGAGATCTTCTCCTGTGACTCTCATCTCCCTCGCCAATCCAAAGAACAAAATGACCCCTTTATAGACCTCAGACTCCGTGGCAGAACCTCCCTCGTGATGCTATCATCTCGCAGTTGGGAAGAGAGAGAGAGAGAGAGAGAGAGAGAGATACCTACTGGATGAGATAATCTTAGGCAGATGTTGTAAGATGGTTCTGATAACTTGGTATCATCTTATCTGGCTGTCCTCGTCATGCAATGGATTGAGCGAGCAATCGTTCCTGTTACTCAATGGCTGCTCCCGTTTCGTTTTCGGTCCGAAATGGGGAGTCTGTGTTTATCTCACATTCACACCAGTCTGTGGTTTACAGTTCTCAGTTCCCATGTATTTTTTAATTGGATTTCTATTGCTTTGACAATTCTCTCGCTTGGGGCAGTGTACCCTGATGTAATCGAGATTGCCTGTATTCTCGATGCGTTGCTGAAAGTAACCTAACAAATAACCAACATACACAGATAATGTTTACACATATATATATATGTATATATATATATATATATATATATATATATATATATATATATATGTATATATATAATATATATATGTATATATTTGTATATATACATATGTATGCTTGCGTGTGTGTTTGCGTGTACACATAGATACAAATATTCTTTAACGATTACTATCAAAATTATTATGCACACATTCAAATGAACAAGCTAAAACAACCACTAACTTTCTAAGCAAACTTCGAGAGAAAGTCCACAAGATGAAAAGAGAAAGGATCGAGTATTTCACTGCTGTCAGAAAAATGAAAAAGCAATAAAACTCCTACTGACGTTTATTACAACACCACAGCCCCCTCTCAGTGCCAGGGAAGAAGGGTGTGTTTGTTAGGTGAAGGGATGTACAAATTGTGTATCTTTTTTTGCAATCTTTCAATGGCTCTCGGATAAATATCTTGTCTCTTCTCTGACGTGGAAAGGTCAAATCAGGTCAGCGTATGAGACTCCATTTCCTGCTCTGTATCTGGTCTTTGCCTGAGTTTGTTTTCCCCTCTGCTCTCAAAAACTCATATAAAATACCTTTTGTGGCTTCGAAATTCTTTATTTATATATCCCCTTTATGTTCTTACAAAAAAATTATATATTTCTTGTTCTTTTTTATCGTTTTGTATTTACGGCATCTTACCTATTTGTTCATCTTTGTGTGTATATGAAATAATTTTCGTATTTATTAAAATTATGTTATTGTTATACTCGGAATTTTATCATAAATCATAAAAGGCAAAAGAGAATCCAGCAACTCGGTTTAATATTACAGACTGGCCTTTCAGCATCAACTGTGTAAAAAAAAATACTTTAATGATAAAATTTTCTTTTGGAATAAACAGTATATTATTGGAGCTTGGGGGTACATCAGAATTCAATCATTTTTCTGAGAAATTTTCAAATCATATCTTCCTCAGTGAATTTACTTTTCAAAAATGTCTTTAAACGACAGATATTCTGAGTAAGGTTATGCTATATTTACACCTGTAAACAGCTGCTTGCACCTGCACTTTAATATACTTAACGTAAATCATCATAATTATATGCATCATGCTTAATGCAAATAACTTTCCCATGGACAACATAAAAAAATTTGACAAGTTTCTTTTTTTTTTTTGAAGCCTGCTTTGACTTCCAGAAAAGTTACATTCTTTCTTCAACAGTGAATTTATATAATACAAGTGTAAAACTTAGACGCGCAATAGAAATCAAAGATAAATCTGCTGTACATTGTAATAATTCAACATTTTACCCAAAATCCTTTATTCGTTCGCCGCGGCTCTAATTACCAGTACAATCTAGAATTTTGATCCAGAATGACCCACCTGCAGCAATATATTTCACAAGATACTCGGACTACAAAAGGCATGACACTATTTTGTAAACGTTGTCACTTCCAAGACCAATAGAAAGAGAAGGTCTGCTCACTCCTCTCAAATACCCCATGTAGGCGGAGCTTGGTCTACCTCCTTATTGGGTCAGCAGGTGAATTGGAGCAATGAGCAGGTACCTCTAAGATACGCCATCGCCTACGTAGTTACCCCAGGTGGGAGGCGATGCCACCCAATTTAATAGATCTCGTCTCTCTTGGCCTTGGTCACTTCTTCGCTATCTTTAATTCGTCAGAAGGCGTGATTTGCTTGATTAATTGCTATTGGGTTCACGCATCCAATCCTCAAACTCATTCTTACCTGGCCAGTCAATTTTTGCTGTTTATTGACATTGCGACATCTGCACCTTTTCCTGTTTTTAAAATATTCCTGTCTACTAATTTTTTTTTCATCTATTACATCCTTCAATGCCTTGTTTTACTCACTGACAATCATGTTGTTCTGTTGTTCTGAGCTTTCTTACCATATTATCAAGTCTTGCCTATCTTATGTGATAATATTTCTGCTGATTTGAATGGTACATCTAAATGGAATAGTTAAATTGTGTTGTTTCTGAAGAGCATTTCTTAAACAAATCTTTCTTTCAGTAATAAGTTTGATTTTGGGGGCCATACCTGTCTTGCAAATTTATGATAAAAAGAGAAAATAGCTCATTTGAACTAATTTCTTTTCTTCGTAGATGCTCTTATATTTGTAATTATGATTCAGAATTTGGATATTGAACCCCTCGACCCCATAGGGGGATAGTGCCTTAAGTCCACCTCATGTGGTGTACTGTAGGCATTACTTAGGGTTTTTTGCAGCTCCTTCGGCCCCTAGCTGCGACCCCTTCCATTCCTTTTACTGTACCTCCGTTCACATTGTCTTCCTTCCATCTAACTTTCCATCCTCTCCTAACAATTATTTAAAGTCCAGTTGCGAGGTTTTCCTCCTGTTACACTTTTAAAAACTTTCTTCTCTCAATTTCCTTTCAGGGCTGAATGACCTCATAGGTCCCAGCTCTTGTCTTTGGCCTAAATTCTATATTCCTTCCATTGAACCCTTCGAATCAGTTAATATTTTAGGTTTATAAACAAATAGTAGTTTCCAAGATGTTAGCACCTACTTGTCTGTTTGGGTTGTGGAACTTATCTTGGCGCATTGTTGTCATATCTCGGGAGGCTCTTCAGGCGACATCTAATAAGGGGCTCACCCACTGGTTCAAAACTTTAATTCGCCTCAGCTTTGTTGAAGAGGCGCCCCCAATCCTTGTTGTATTAATATTACATCACTGATTTCGAGAGGCTTTTGACTGTATGTCACCTCCATTCCCTCAGTTCCTCATACGTGTTGAAGCCCACATATGGTTGCGTGTAATCTCGAACTCCAGATCGTTTGTTTTGATCAGTTCATTCACTTCAAGACTGAGTAATTCTCTGCTCTCCTGTTCATTTCCGTTATCATTTTCCTCTTACCGCTTTTTAAGGGGAATGTTTGGCAACACTATCTCACTATTGAATATCAACACGTATACAATTCACTCAAAGACTTTGGCTAACACACAGCTTAGAGCATCGTAATTTTAATTCATAAATAAATTCAGCTACAGGGAGCGTTAACCATCTCCTATTGGTCTTTCCTGTTGGTATGCCAAGATGCCCTTCTGCCCAGTAATTTAAATAATGTCTTTGATCCCCATTATTGGTAAATCTATGGAACGGTCTTCTTGACAGACGTACTAATTTGCATGTAAGTTTACGAGAGGCTGCAATGATACGAAGCTTTGAAACATCATGCATCTCGATTTACCTTGTCTGATTTTTACTGTTATTTATGTAATTATATATTTATCACTTTGTTGATGGTAATTTATCAACTAGTTATTCTCTCAACTGTGTTTCACATTTATCCAAACTTGGACATTATAGTCTGTGAAAACGTAGCAAGTTAATGCCTTTATTGGCATGTTGCATTTAAATGTTCGTACAATTGTACTAACTGTGGTAATTGTTGTTGTAGTACGCACCTTTGCTTCATTCATTTAGCTTTAATATACTTAAAGCTAAACGAAAGAGAAACGGAGAATTTTACGATACAACAAGGCCATTAACGTAAAGAGACTCTTTCATTAACATAGAAATGAAAGAGAAAGCAACTTACTTTAATTTTCTCATTTATATGAAAATGTTCGAAGGTTCACGACTTAGACCCCTGCACACAGTTCATGGTAGACCCTCAAACAATACACTGCTTTTGTTTTGTTCCGTCTTCTTCTTCTTCTTCTTCTTCTTCTTCTTCTTCTTCTTCTTCTTCTTCTTCTTCTTCTCGCTTAGAACAGGATGGAAAACGGTCTAATCCACTTCTTGGAAGATATATTTTCTCTTGTTATCATGGAAATTTCAGATTATTATTATTATTATTATTATTATTATTATTATTATTATTATTATTATTATTAGTGAGAGGCGCACGCTATGCTGCGCGTGGCAGGAGGGCAGTTGTTTAAACGCGGCTGCAAGTCGTGAACTGGGTCCTTTGTCTTAAGGACTTCTCTTCGGGTGTTTCGTTGACCTCTTACAAATCAGCGTTACAATACCTATGGGCATCATCGCCATTAGTAAATAAGGTGGATTCTAGGGAATAAAAAACATAAAATTTCCAAGAAATTCATAAAATGGCAAAAAACAAATCGACGATACGTTAAATATTTTCAAGAAAACCAGCTTCCTCCACGAACTTCAAAATATCCACTTCGGGACCCCAGGAAGGACGATAATTACCCTCTTCATCAATGAACTCTGAGAAGAAACGATTTCTCAAGTTCCCAAGGTGGGGCACTGAACCAGAGCAAAGTGCTACACAGACACTGATGGCAATAATACGAAATGCACTTAACCCTGAATGAATTCTTAACATGGGAGAATTTTGATACATACTAAGTGATGCAGAGTACAATACAAAATAAAAAAAATATTTTAATTATCTAGAAAACAGAAATAAAGTAATAAATAGCATTCTATTAATGGGAAATCAAGCTGCGATGATTTTCTCTTCAGGTCTTCCAAGGAATCCAGCCTTCCTTTTCTGGAGAGGACACTCCCCACCCTTCAAGGGTGCTCTAAAAAAACTAGCCTCCTTAAGGAACCTTTGACCCTCCCCCTTGGGGCCCTCACCAGGCACTCTTCTCCAGCCTGGCAGGATACCTGCCTTCCTCCGAGGAAGCAGCCTTTGGGTCGGACCCTTCCCTTCAAGGCTGCCCCCAAGAGACTGGCGAGCCTTGGGGGCTTTTGGGTCTCATCCTTGAAATTCTTGGGCCCTCTCCAGGCCCGCTTCCCCACCCTGGCAGGATACCTGCCTTCCTCCGAGGAATCAGCCTCTGGGTCGGACCATTCCCTCCAAGGCTGCCCTCAAGAGACTGGCGAGCCTTGGGGGCTTTTGGGCCTCATCCTTGAAGTTTCTGGGCCCTCTCCAGTCCCGCTTCCCCAGCCTGGCAGGATACCTGCCTTCCTCCGAGGAAGCAGCCTCTGGGTCAGACCATTCCCTTCAAGGATGCCCTCAAGAGACTGGCGAGCCTTGGGGGCTCTTGGGCCTCATCCTTGAAGTTCTTGAGCCCTCTCCAGTCCCGCTTCCCCAGCCTGGCAGGATACCTGCATTCCTCCGAGGAAGCAGCCTCTGGGTCGGACCCTTCCCTTCAAGGCTGCCCTCAAGAGACTAGTGAGCCTTGGGGGCTTTTGTGCCTTATCCTTGAAGTTTTTGGGCCCTCTCCAGTCCTGCTTCCCCAGCCTGGCAGGATACCTGCCTTCCTCCGAGGAAGCTGCCTCTGGGTCGGACCATTCCCTCCAAGGCTGCCCTCAAGAGACTGGCGAGCCTTGGGGGCTTTTGGGCCTCATCCTTGAAGTTTCTGGGCCCTCTCCAGGCCTGCTTCCCCAGCCTGGCAGGATACCTGCCTTCCTCCGAGGAAGCAGCCTCTGGGTCAGACCCTTCCCTTCAAGGCTGCCCTCAAGAGACTAGTGATTCTTGGGGGCTTTTGTGCCTTATCCTTGAAGTTCTTGAGCCCCCTCAGTCCCGCTTCCCCAGCCTGGCAGGATACCTGCCTTCCTCCGAGGAAGCAGCCTCTGGGTCAGACCCTTCCCTTCAAGGCTGCCCTCAAGAGACTAGTGATTCTTGGGGGCTTTTGTGCCTTATCCTTGAAGTTCTTGAGCCCTCTCCAGGCCCGCTTCCCCAGCCTGGCAGGATACCTGCCTTCCTCCGAGGAAGCAGCCTCTGGGTCAGACCCTTCCCTTCAAGGCTGCCCTCAAGAGACTAGTGAGCCTTGGGGGCTTTTGTGCCTTATCCTTGAAGTTTCTGGGCCCTCTCCAGGCCCGCTTCCCCAGCCTGGCAGGATACCTGCCTTCCTCCGAGAAAGCAGCCTCTGGGTCAGACCCTTCCCTTCAAGGCTGCCCTCAAGAGACTAGTGATTCTTGGGGGCTTTTGTGCCTTATCCTTGAAGTTCTTGAGCCCTCTCCAGGCCCGCTTCCCCAGCCTGGCAGGATACCTGCCTTCCTCCGAGGAAGCAGCCTCTGGGTCGGACCCTTCCCTTCAAGGCTGCCCTCAAGAGACTAGTGAGCCTTGGGGGCTTTTGTGCCTTATCCTTGAAGTTTCTGGGCCCTCTCCAGGCCTGCTTCCCCAGCCTGGAAGGATACCTGCCTTCCTCCGAGGAAGCAGCCTCTGGGTCAGACCCTTCCCTTCAAGGCTGCCCTCAAGAGACTGGTGAGCCATGGGGGTTTTGTGCCTTATCCTTGAAGTTCTTGAGTCCTCTCCAGGCCCGCTTCCCAGCCTGGCAGGATACCTGCCTTCCTCCGAGGAAGCAGCCTCTGGGTCGGACCATTCCCTTCAAGGCTGCCCTCAAGAGACTAGTGATTCTTGGGGGCTTTTGGGCCTCATCCTTGAGGTTTCGGGGCCCTCTCCAGGCCCGCTTCCTCAGCCTGGCAGGATACCTGCCTTCCTCCGAGAAAGCAGCCTCTGGGTAGGACCCTTCCCTTCAAGGCTGCTCTCAAGAGACTAGTGAGCCTTGGGGGCTTTTGTGCCTTATCCTTGAAGTTTCTGGGCCCTCTCCAGTCCCGCTTCCCCAGCCTGGCAGGATACCTGCCTTCCTCCGAGAAAGCAGCCTCTGGGTCGGACCCTTCCCTTCAAGGCTGCCCTCAAGAGACTGGAGAGCCTTGGGGTATTTTGGGCCTCACACTTGTCCTCAGAGGAGGGCTTGTGTTGGCAGCTGTTGGACTCCATCATGAGGAGGGCCTTCTTCTTG
>NC_089760.1:29935000-29940000 GCF_040412425.1 Macrobrachium rosenbergii
TGCGAGTGCTGCGATGCTATTAATTCTGTGGGGGAACAGATGATAAATTGTACAGGTTTAAGAATACCTATAAATCAGTGAATACCAAGGGGGATGAAATTACAGGTTGTATGATGAAACTAGGATAAAACAAAATATGTGGGGTTCATTGATCTGACGGCATGATGAAAGGGAAAAATATATTTTAGTTTGTTGAAAAATTAATTGTAACAGGGTAAAATCAGAGGGGAAATTAGTAATTTATTCAGTACTAGAAAGAAAGGAAAGATAAGATTCGGTGCTGTGTAAAACTGATGGGTCATTTTAAATTTTGCACTATTTATAAAATAAGCAACAATATTGCGGGAAAGTGGCTAACAAATGTAACAGTTTTATCCAGTACATAATACAAACAATTAGGAGATTATTCACATATAGATGGATAGAAAGAATGCTTGACTAAGCAGTTCTTAGAAATAAAACATTACAAATAGGGAAATGAACACTATGCAAAGCTGTTTTTGTTTTAGATATCAACAGAGGTTGGGAGAAAGAGGGATATTCAAAAATAGTATGGAACAATAAATAAGCGAATAGACACTGATGCTGCAAGAGCTGAGAGATATCTCCTTGGCCTCAATCCTTGAGGAAACGTGAAGGGTATCTATACATATCCTTTCATCTTAAAGAGACATCCCTTTAGGGGGAAGCTCTCCAAAGGTTTATAAAGCCTTATAAAGCTTTGCAAAGCGGTTCTGGCCATCGCGCGAAGTATTGATATATGGAACATATTCCAACAGCATTTTAAAATTATACGAGATATCTTATTTGATTTGATTCAATTTATTGAATTTAGGTCGTCAAGCCAAGCGCAGGGGCGCTTTCTGCCATTAAGCTCTTAAAATAATGAAAAGAGGAAGTCAGAGTGGTTGGACAGCAAGACTGAAGAAATGAAGCGGTTGAAAAAGGGGAACTGGAGTGGTTGTCGAGCAAGATTGAAGTAAAGAAACGAGAATGGAATAAAATAAAAGGCTCGAAAGAGATTGCAGCTATGGGGGCCGAAGGGACGCTGCAAACACCATTTAGTAATACCCACAGCGCAACACGTGAGGTGCACTGGAGGCACTACCCCCTAACGAGACGAATTACCTAAAGAAGCGAATGTAAATCCTTTTAAGGACTACAAATACCGACACATTTCAATTTTTCTTAAGGGTATCTGACCCACGACTCTCGGGGATAAGGACTGACGTCTGAGGAAGAGCTTCTGATCTACCTCCAAGGCATTTCTGTTCCTGAATTCTTTCCGACATGTCAAGCTGAAACGACTGTAAGCGAAAGGAATTCTCCAAACAATAATGGGGGGACGAAATAAGAAGCGTTACGAAAGGACGTAATATTTCAGGTTAATGAGACGCGAGGAAATAGGAGGCCATTGCGGATGACAGATGCCTTTTATCTGCGTTTTATTCTGGTAACAGGAAAATGCCGAAAATAGGCGAATGTCCGTCATATGGAAACTGACGGGAATATTCTGTCTCTTTGGAAATTCCTTCAGGGTAAAAGTTACAGATTTCTGAGAAAAGATGGAGGAAAATTCAACGCAAAAGTATGAGTTAGGAAAAGAGAAGAAAGGAATGAAGAAGTAAGACGTAGTCATTATTTCCCAAGAATCTTACACAAAATAAATAGGATTAACAGAAAAAAAATATTACATCTTTACACACTAATATTTAGGTATTGAAATTTTCTAGCTCACAACAGATGAGGGGAAAAAATAAGTCGAGGAAAGACAACGAACAAGTCCTAACCTTAAGGAAGCGAAATGCAAACAGCAAGAAAAAATGAAGATTGCCTAAATAATTAAAACAGAAAATATGGAGAGCGTCCTAAACCTTGGGAGTGGTAAGTGCCTAAGTACATCAACGCCTTCTTCGTCGAGATTTTGAACAGTATAAAATACACTGAAGTTACAGCCACCGAAGCGAGTAACCCAGAGGCTTCATGAGATTCACAGGTGGTGGAAACAAGTCCTTGCGTCGGAGTCGATGACCCTTGTCGCTGGGGCGCCAGATTAATCAATCACAGAAAACAAGAAAGCAATCGATCAACACAGTGGTTTCCACCCACAATATCTGCGAATGGTTTCCACTCACAATCTCTGCAACGGCAAACTTCGAAAAATGATACGACTCATATCCCAGGTGAATTTCAATCACGAGAGAGAATCATTTTAGATGATGTTCCTAATGGAAATCAGCTACGTTAATCTTTTGTACCTTATCTGTTGTGGCGTTTAGAGGAACTCCGTGCTATATCTGGTTCACTCCATGAATTCGCTATCTTATTACACTATCTGTTTCTCCATCACTCTTTGCCCGTCACCTCCCATTCCATGTATAACATGAAGCACAATCAACCTTTTCCATTCCCCATACACAACCATCTATGGATTTGATTTCAACTCACTTTCTTTTCCAGTACTTGGCCATATACACTCATCATCACGATTTATCTCTTGCCACACTTAGACTGACCCATATTGACCTTTGAGTAACTTCTTGAATTCTCTCATAGGTCACTACAGTCTTCAAGACGTTACAGTCACTATCCGTTCCTCTGTGCATCTCTCAGCCATCCTAGACTCAGTCAGTCATTGTTAATGCCAGTTTTGGACATATCCTGCATTATTACTGTCATCTCACCAAGGGCCATAACATCGAGTTTCTTTAACAACTTAAAAGGACTCAGTACCACAGACATTCTTGTTATTTTTCTCCTAACATTTTGACATTTTGTAATGGGAATACAGGCCTTAGGTCTACAGATACTATGCTCCTCAACAAATGGCGTTATCAACACCACGCAGGGCAGCGAGACAACTGTTTTCTTTTTTTGTTCCTTGCCATTCTACAGGATTGAAGAGGCTCAGGTGCTATTTAGGAGGTATTTCCCAAGTGCATTCACAGTCCTTCCCACGCACGGATTATTCATGCCAGCATCCGAAGCCATTGGCACTTCCAGATAGTGCCAATTACTACCGCAGTGGTGGCAGTCATTTTTAAACCCATTTGCCTTGCATGTCTATACGTATGTATATATATATATATATATATATATATATATATATATATATATATATATATATATATATATATATATATATATATATATACATATATATATATTATGTATATATGTACAAATATATATATTTATATATATGTCTGTGTGTGTGTGTGTGTGTGTGTGTAGAATGAAGACCTCTCAACGAAAATAAAATCCTGTGAATTCTGTTCCATTAAGTAAAATAAATGCATTGAATTATCCACATCGAAGGGAAACGTTTCGTGGAATTAAACTGGTCATATTGGAAGCATTCAATTAGCAAAGAACGATTATATTTTCATAGGCGCCTCTTGATTGGTGAATCTTTTCAATTTGCGCTGTATTTCTCTTGAACAGATTTAATTACGTTCGTGATTATGAGTAAAAGATGTATACAGTTGTGTTTATTGTTTCCTCTGCATTTTATTTTATCACTTTCTATTTTTGTAAGATAACGAATTAAAAAAATGTAATACGCTTGTCCTAAATAACAAAAAATAACTTAATTATTTCTCATTTCCCTTGTAATTAGTCTCATAGTAAGTCATTATTATTAATATTATCATCATTATTATCATCGCTGAAGTGTCCGAACAAGGTCGCAGAATAGGCTTTGGTCAAGTAATGGCCTTTGAGACTAATAATAATCACTAGTTATAGGAATGTTTCCCAATGCTCTTATGTGGGCGACGATTTCTGGTCAAAAAATAAAAAAACACTGAAGATTTCCCTCAAAGAGTTGAATAACTTGGTATGGATTTCCCTCTGGGAGAGATTTCGAATTTGGCGACAGGCAGCAACCCCCTTTCACGATGGAGAGATTGCAGGCTTCTTTTAATCTTTTTTTTTTTTTTTGGGGGAGAGAAAGGAGGGGGAAGGGAAGAGGAGGGGAGTTGGTTGCAAAACATGCGTCAAAGGCATCACATGCGCCATTCGAATGCATTCGCAGATTGGGATGCATGTCTTTAATTTACTCTTTTTATTTTATTCCCCTTTGTTCGCATCGGTGGCGCTCGTTGCCTGCTGGTTTGTCTTGACGTACTTGTTTGTTATTTTATCTACTTTATTTTTGTGACGTGTATGCGTTCTGTTTTGTGGAAGCCTGATCCGCTAGTATTGATTATAATATTAATGATAATAACTCCTTTTTCTATTTTATTTCAGCTTTCATTCGCAAGATTTTGGAGTGAACCGCTCAGCATGTAGAAAGGTCAGTAGTTTATTTTGGTTTTAGGAAGACTGATCAGTCTCCTTTAGATGCTGTCTTAAGTTTTTTATGATGAAAGGAAGACATACTGTATGTTGGAGTGAGCAGGGAGGGAAGGGAAGTAGTTTATTTTGGTTTTAGTCTCCTTTAGATGCTGTCTTAAGTTTTTTATGATGAAAGGAAGTGAGCAGGGAGGGAAGGGAAGTAGTTTATTTTGGTTTTAGTCTCCTTTAGATGCTGTCTTAAGTTCTTTATGATGAAAGGAAGACATATATTGGAGTGAGCAGGAAGGGAATTGAATAGTCTGGTGCAAAAGTTTGCCCGAGCAAACGTGTCTGTCTCCTTGGCTATTCAAATTCATAATAGACGGAGTGATGTGAGAAGTCAGAGCAATGATGTAGGAGGAAAGTTGTAGAACAAGAACAAAATGTTGTGAAAGGAGTTATGTTTGCAGATGACTCAGTGTTCATGGATATTCTCGTGAGAAACTGAGGAAACTATTTAAATAACTAAAAGTGCGTGCAAAGAAGATTATTGATGTGACTGTGAGTAACTGGAAAGGTATGAGGGTCAGTTGATACCTAGAAGATGAAGCAGTGAATATTTAAATAAATAGTTGACGAATGACAGTGGCTGATTGGTACAGGCATTTGGGAGTAAATGTAATGGATGACGGTAGGATGAAGTGACGAGGGGGATCACAGAA
>NC_089760.1:29945000-29952500 GCF_040412425.1 Macrobrachium rosenbergii
TAGATAGGTTTTGATGCCAGTCCTGTCGAGACTAGCCTGTCCCTTCGTCCTTTCAGCATGCTGAAATGACTGGCGCGTCCAAGTTGAGCTGGCCATACACGTACACGACTGGCATCGGGTTTGTCCTGCCGGGACTAGCGCACGCTCCAGTCCGCTTGGGACACAGTAGATTGTAGAACAAATTGACGGTTGTAAATGAGGATATATTTCGGATCATTATTTGGTTAAAAGTAAAGTTAAAATGGATAGAAGTCTCATGAGGGAAGGAAGGTATGAATATGTAATTGTGAACATGATTATGACAAGTAAATTGTCAAAAAGAAAGTGAGAATAGTTTAGGCTATAAGGAGGAAATGGATTGAAAATGCACTATGGTTAAAGACAAACAAAATTCATGTTGGTTTCATATAGCAAGCTGGACGTGTTTGTGGGTATAAGAGGATATGAAGAGGAGAATGTTCACCATTTCAAGTATGAATGGCAGTGACCACACCATTTCAGGTATGAGTGGCAGTGACCTCACCATTTCAAGTATGAATGGCAGTGGCCGCACCATTTCGAGTATGAATGGCAGTGGCCGCACCATTTCAAGTATGAATGGCAGTGGCCGCACCATTTCAAGTATGAATGGCAATGACCACATCATTTCAAGTATGAATGGCAATGACCACATCATTTCAAGTATGAATAGCAGTGGCCGCACCATTTCAAGTATGAATGGCAGTGGCCATCTCTTGCATTTTCTCTGGAGCTAACCAACCTTAGAGGGTAACGGCTAAAAGCTGAACGAAGTGTGAGTTGCGTAATACCACATTTATTTAAGTCATCATATAATGAAGACAGAGACGACACTTGAATCACCCATTCTTCACTGTATAAGACATACATGAAAAATGCAACGTTTATTTTGTAAATCTGAAAAGAAAAGAAAAATCTCTTCCCTTCCAGTTCAACTTTCACGGTCGTTGTTGTTTCCTCCAGCAATTCGCGCTCTTAAATTTCCGGGAAAATCTTCGGTTAGAGAAAACTCATCATATTTTTCTGGGGGTTGAAGCGAATTCTCCCTTTATTGTTTGCTCGTTGCGAAACTCCAAAGGAAATGAAATCCCTTTTTTTTATATACATTTTTAAATTCAGTTTTTGTTTTTTTCGTAAACGCAATCTGATGAACTGCCTTGCGGAAGGGGAAGAGTCAATTCGAGGACTTTGTCTTCATTCTTTTCGTATTTAACGGAGGGAGAGAAAAACTTTTATTTACAGACCATATAACCAAAGCTCGCCATTTCTACCCCCGGCTCTGTTTCCTGTCTCGGTGAAGAAATAAACATATTCGATAATCTCGCGATTTCATATCGTTTAAGCTTTGCTATCTTTCCTACCCTCTGCTTTTTTACGTTTTTCGTCGGGCCTGGGCTAGATAACGGCATTATATTGCCCATGCAGTCGACTTCCTTTTCAAATAAAGCTTTCAAGAAAAACAAAAGATAACGAATCTCAAGCTAAGAGATGTAGTGGCTACAAGACAGTTCCTCATTGTATGGGTCGATATCGTACTCGGCTAGGACTCTCCTAGGCCCGCGTTCGATTCTCCGGCCGGCCAATGAAGAATTAGAGCAATTTATTTCTGGTGATAGAAATTCATTTCTCGGTATAATGTGGTTCGGATTACACAGTAAGCTGTAGGTCCCGTTGCTGGGTAACCAATTGGTTCTTAGCCACGTAAAATAAGTCTAATCCTTCGGGCCAGCCCTAGAAGAGCTGTCAATCAGCTCAGTGGTCTGGTTAAACTAAGGTATACTTAACTTTGGCTACAAGACCTGATTAAAACGTTGACGTTCGAGGAAATCTCGTCCCTTTTTGCAGGGTATTTGCGCATGCGTGCTTTTAGTTTTCTGTAAAAGAAAACTATTGTGCCGGCTTTGTCTGTCTGTCCGAACTTTATTCTGTCCGCATTTTTCTGTCCGCCCTCAGGTCTTAAAAACTACTGAGGCTAGAGAGCTGCAAATTGGTATTGTTGATCATCCACCCTCCAGTCATCAAACACACCAAATTGCAGCCCTCTAGCCTCAGAAGTTTTGATTTTATCTAAGGTTAAAGTTAGTCATAATCGTGCTTCTGGCAACTATATAGGATAGGCCACCACCCGGCCGTGGTTAAAGTTTCATGAGCCGCGGCTCATACAGCATCATACCTAGACCACCGAAAGACAGATCTATTTTCGGTAGCCTTGACTATACGCAGTAGCGGCTGTAGAGAAAACTCGATTGCGCCGAAGACACCCATTTTTTTCTTGATTCTTTTCTCATGAACCAAGATGATATAGATTCCAGTCTTTGATACTTCAGTTTTCTTTTCACTTGTAAGTAGAAGCAACAATTAAAATGAGAATTTAAGAGTGTCGGTTACATAACTGTCTTTTGACAGTAGTCAATTAGACTGCTGTGTTACCCGATGGCATTCGTCGACCGCATTGCCATTAAAGTTTCCATTTGTTTAAGTTCGGAATATCTCCCACAGGGGTCAGTACCGTCAGTGCACCTCACCTGGTCCATTACTAGAGAGCGTTAACTGCATCCCTTCGGCCCCCAGCTGCTCTCACTCTTTAACCTTTTACTTTACCTCCATTCCTGCTTCCTCTCTCCACTCTTCCTGTTCAACCTGTAACTATTACCTCTTAGATCCGCTTACTTCATCTCCTTTATTTTCTGGATCCCTTTATTTTGCTGTCCGACCGCTCTAACTCCCTCTTTGGAATGTCTGAAGCCGAAAGTGCCTCGGTGTTTGGCTGACAGTCAAATTTTCATAAAATCAATCAGTCACTGAATAATAATTTCACCCATTATTTGTCTATTCTGAATTTCTTGATTTTATTTTGGAAAATATTTGTTTAGGAAAGTAATTTTCTTGTTTTCTTTTTTTTCAGTTTCCGCTGCTATTATTTCGCCTTTGTTTTTCAGTATTTGGTTTTTGTTGATCGTTTTGATACGTTCTCGCCTTTTGATTAGGAGATTAAGATTTGTACCTGGGGTGATTCATCCAAAACACTTATTATCCTGATTAGATTTGACCTTCTCACTAATCTGGTAACATCAAACTCTTGACATTCAGATCAAATGAGTCAAATGAGCTTACGACTAAAATAAAAGGCTGTGAAACGAAGAATGTAATCAGTAAATAATACATTGTTTTCAGGGCAAAGGTTAAAAAAATAACACATGGCAGGCATCATCGCTAACGGGGACTAGCGCAACTTTGACAATACCTCTTGCAAGACGAGCTACGTAATCAAGTGTTACAAGGCGTGTGTAACACCTTGTAACACTTCAGCAGCCTCGGTGTCTATAATCAGATTGCCGTAAATCACATTCGAGTCTCACAGGCCTTACAAATTCCTGCGCCAGTTCCCAGAAATCGGGCGAGTACTTCGGGATTAGATTTCCTTTTGAAGGGCGTCTCTTGTTCAGTGATGGAAGCCCTGTGCCACAGCTATATAGGGAAAGCTGGCATGCTTAAAATTGTTTCTCGTTTATTCAATAATCATTCTATATATGTTACAGGCAGACAGCGAAACCAGGCATTTCACGAACTGCCTGAAATTTAAGGCAGATAGCGAATTGCACTTAGGGACACTTGATCCCCCAGGGCTAGTACTAAACACGGCGAAATACATTTAACCCCCCAGGGGCTACTTTAATACTGAACACAGCGGAACAGTGTAGGTGAGTCACTGTTTCTCCGTGTTTAGTACTATCCGCTGGTGGGTATCAAATGTCCCTAAGTGCATTTCGCTATCTGCCTAAAATTTCAGGCAGTTCGCGAAATGCCCGGTTTCGCTATATGCCTGTAACTTATGTACATTCATACTGAACAAACAGCCACATACTTTTCCGAAGAATTGGCAAAAAGTGAAGAACGTTGCCTGGAGAAAAGAAGCAACGCAATAGTATAGATATAACGAATAAAGATAGGGAAATGAAAATATAAAGTAAACAAATAATAAGTCGTCAGTGTGCTCACGCTGCTTACCTTATTTGTTGACGTTCTTATGCAAATATACTTTTCGGTCCTTTTTATTATTTATTGTTTTATTACTTTATTTTACAGTACAAGAAGGAAACTTCAAAGGGTCTCGAAAGATCCAGACTATTATTTTTACCCCAGGCATTCGTATTAGATTATTATTATTATTATTATTATTATTATTATTATTATTATTATTATTATTATTATTATTATTATTATATAATCCACTAGCAAAATTCACTCAGTATTTTCACTTTGACCTAGTATGGCTAGGTACGAATCCCACCTGCGAAGGAAAGTCTCATTTCATATTTTCCTTTCGAAGTCAGTGATTGCCGAATTAAGGGATTCCTATAAATTTGATGAAAATAAAGAACTTGAGAAGTTATTGCGGTTCTGTATTTCCAGTGTTGAGATCTAATACTCCTACTACTACCACTACTATTACTAATACCACTAGTACTACTATTTATACTATTCTTGTCATTATTACTATTATTATAATTGTTTTAATTGTCGCTACTATCATTGTGTTTATTTCTGTTTTCCATATTTTTGTTTTCGTTAGCGTTGTATCGGACAAAATACGTATTCAGCAGGTAAAAAGCTTACTCAGTTTCCAGGCCGTTGTTATAGTTTTAGCTTTAGCTGGCCTTATGCCAGCAAGGGATCTTACTGATATGGCTATTTTTAGTTAATGATTCCTCATACAGTCTCAGCACTCCTTTGCTTCTCGCTTTACATGGTTTAAAAAATACTTACGACCAACATTTCGTACATTTAAGGACCGGTTTTTAGGAGGGAGAGTCCATACTGTATGCATAGGGCCACCTTAATTTAGCAACGACAACCACATGTATATGTTACGGTAAGATAGTGAAACCTGGGATTTCACGAAATCCCCGAAATTTTCAGGGAATTCGTGAAATCACCAATTCGCTTAGGAACATTTGATCCCCGAGGAGCTGGTACTAAACACAATGAAACAGTGATTCATCTACACTGTTTCGCCATGTTTAGCACTAGCCCCTCTGGGATCAAATGTGTTTCTCTGTTTAGCACTAGCCCGCTGGGATCAAATGTGCTTCGCCGTGTTTAGTACTAGCCCCTCTGGGATCAAATGAGCTTCGCCATGTTTAGTACTAGCCCCTATGGGATCAAATGTGTTTCTCTGTTTAGCACTAGCCCACTGGGATCAAATGTGCTTCACCGTGTTTAGTACTAGCCCCTCTGGGATCAAATGAGCTTCGCCATGTTTAGTACTAGCCCCTTTGGGATCAAATGTGTTTCTCTGTTTAGCACTAGCCCGCTGGGATCAAATGTGCTTCACCGTGTTTAGTACTAGCCCCTCTGGGATCAAATGAGCTTTGCCATGTTTAGTACTAGCCCCTCTGGGATCAAATGTGTTTCTCTGTTTAGACTAGCCTGCTGGGATCAAATGTGCTTCGCCGTGTTTACTACTAGCTCCTCTGGGATCAAATGAGCTTCGCCATGTTTAGTACTAGCCCCTCTGGGATCAAATGTGTTTTGCCGTGTTTAGAAGAAAACCCCTCAGGGTTCAAATGTGATCAAATGCACTTAGGGACATTTGATCCTCGAGGGACCAGCACTAAACACGGCGAAACACATTTGATCCCCGAGGGGCTAGTATTAAACACGGCGAAACAGTGTTAATGAATTACTGTTTCGCCTCGGGAATCAAGTATTCCTAAGTGAATTGGTGATTTCACACTTTTACTGTATCATTTACTAGACATCTTACGTTTTACTACCCACCTTCTACCTGTGACTTTTTGAACGCAAGTTATTTGCTGGAAATTCAACAGTTTTGACAATAAATTTGTGTTACAGTTCCTTATAAATTTTAAAAGAAGGAATCTTCTCTTAAAGAACACACCCATAGTCGCATATATATATATATATATATATATATATATATATATATATATATATATATATATATATATGTGTGTGTGTGTGTGTGTGTGTGTGTGTGTATGTATATTTATATATATGTATATGTGTATATATATATGAATATATATAGATATACACACGTGTATATATATACACGTGTGTATATCTATATATATTCATATATATATATACACATATACATATATATATATATATATATATATATATATATATATATATATATATATACTATATATATATATACGTATATATATATATATATATATATATATATATATATATATATATATATATATATATATTGCAGTTGTTTTCTTGTTTACCATCTGTATTTTATGAAACATGCCGAACCACCATTCCAAAACATGTTGGCTCTTTTTTTTGTGTAGCCCGCCGACGCGTCGACGTGAAAACTCAAAAGATTGACGAAAAGCAAAAGAGGAGAGTAAATGCACCGTGGAACCAGAAAAGGAATATTGAACTGAGTCTTTTCACCGAAGGAGCAATAAAAGCACTTTCGATCATTTCAAACAAGTTCGTCGCCACGACATTAGGCCAGGATTATGTTATCGGAATGGGACGCTGACTCAGCGTATTATGTCCCAGTTAAGTAACCTGTCGTACTTATTATCTTTTCTCTCGTGTCTCGTTATAACCCACTGCCGTTTGCAACTCACCGCTTGATATTGGTTGGAACACTTGATATTTCACAAGAAGAACCATTAGCTCTACGTTCAGCCGACCTCCTTCAGCCAAACTTTGGAACGGCTGAGCGTAAAACTCCTATGGCAGAGTTAGGAAAGTTAAAGTTGCTCCCTTGACTTATGCTGAGGAAGTAAGCGGCGGGAATTTATGAAGCATCGTTCGAAGGGAAAGAGGTCATTAGAATTCATCGTCACTTGAAATGTGGCTCGTATTCTAGCGGCTTTATGGTCCTGTTTGGTTTGATCCGACATTTCGGTTGAAAAGGTAAGTCACTGGTGTAGTTTCCTTTAATATCTTTCGTTATTCAGGGGATGTAGTATGTCCGATGTTCAATATTCTCTCTCTCTCTCTCTCTCTCTCTCTCTCTCTCTCTCTCTCTCTCTCTCTCTCTCTCTCTCTCTCTCTCTCTGCGTTCAATTCACCTTCCTTCAGTTAAGTCAGTGGTGTAATTTCCTTTAATATCCTTCTTGATTCAGTGGATGTAGTATGTCAAATGTTCGAATTCCCTCTCTCTCTCTCTCTCTCTCTCTGTTCAGTGCACCTTCCTTCAATCTGCTTTTATTTTAAAGTCTGTGGAAATAGATAATCTTTCCTTTTTTTTTTTGTTTGGTGAAAGTTTAATTTTTCTTCCGCTACGCTCTTCGGAAATATCTCTCTGCTTTTATGTTTTTACCCAGTCGATTCTTTTCATTTGTAGAGCAAAAAATTATACGCATTCTAACGGCTCGATTCTACGGCTGTTTATTTCTACCAAAACCTTAGAATTTTCTCCTTGCTCCCGTTTTCCTTGTTTCCTTCAATCAATCGTCCTTCAACGGGTGTTTCTATAACTTC
>NC_089760.1:29957500-29970000 GCF_040412425.1 Macrobrachium rosenbergii
TCGTGCTTCTGGCAACGATATTGGGTAGGCCACCACTGGGCCGTGGTTAAAGTTTCATGGACAGCGATTCATACAACATTATAGTGAGACCACCGAAAGATCGATCTATTTTCGGTGGCCTTGATTATACACTGTAGCGGCTGTACAGAAAACTCGATTGCACAAAAGGAAATTCGGCGCATTTTTTACCTGTTTACATTATTCCTCGTATTCGCTTTCATCATGTCTCGGCGTTTCATCTGCTTCTCCCCTCTGTTTGTATTCCCCCCCCTTTTTAATGGGAATTTCCCCTCACCTTCAGTGTTCCCCTCACGGGCGTCTTGTTTATTTTGATCTATTTGCTTTCCCCCGATTCCTTTCTTTCAACGTTGCGAAAATATTGGGCGATTTTGTTAGTCACTCAGACTGAAATACTGGATAGTACTGGTGCAATGTTTCCGGAGGAAAAGTGTGTGTATATTTACATGCACAGTATTCATACACACACACACACATATATATACATGTGTGTGTATACACATTATGAATATATATATATATATATATATATATATATATATATATATATATATTTATATATATATATATATATATATATATATATATATATATATATATATATATATATATATATATATATATATATATATATATATATATTTATATATATATATATATATATATATATATATATATATATATATATATATGTATGTATGTGTTGATGTGTTTATAAGCGCACGTATATATATATATATATATATATATATATATATATATATATATATATATATATATATATATATATATATATATATATATATACTCTCGCATATACGTGCGCTTATAAACACATCAACACATACGTGCTCATACACACGCACCGACTGAAAATACATTTGTAGTATTGGGTCAGTATATTCAAAGGAAAAGTTCGTATATATACATATATGCATCGTATTCATTCACACACACATAAACATACATATATACATATATATATATATATATATATATATATATATATATATATATATATATATATATATATATATATATATATATATATATATGTGTGTGTGTGTGTGTGTGTGTGTGTGTGTGAAATGAATACGATGCATACATGTATATATACAAACTTTTCCTTTGAATATATTGACCCAATAAAACTGTGCATTTTAGTCTCTGTACGTTTGTGTGTGTGCTTGTGTGTTGTCGTTTGTTTGTGTTTGCGTGTACTGGCTTATTTTTATTTATCCGTGCTCGCTTATATCCAAAAATCACATAATGCAAGAAGTACTCTCCTTAAGAATAAAGAAAACAGAAAAATGATCAGCGTACGAAATAAAACGCAGGTGTGAACGACGATACCAAAGTAAGCCACTAACAAGATAGAAGATATATTACCCTATTTTTCTCCTGTTACCAATGGGTATGTGTGTGAGAGAGAGAGAGAGAGAGAGAGAGAGAGAGAGAGAGAGAGAGAGAGAGAGAGAGAATGAAAACTAAAATTCATTTTTCTATAGATGGCAGCAAAGAGGAGAGTTTACTGATGCGATTAAGATAATTTCTCAGTAACAGGAAGTATTCAGGAGTTGGCAATTCAATTTTTTTTTTCTTTCCATACTTACAGTGATCATGTTTTTTTCGTAGTGGCCAAATGTAAATGTAATTTCAGTTTTACAGATTTTTTTTTATTACTTTCCAGCTAACCATGTTTTTTCCAACGCTTGAGAGATACTGAGATATTAAAAATATTTCAGTTTAATCGGGAAAAACAGACTGAATTATTTGTTACATGGAAAATAATTTTGTCATCAAATAATTCACTATACAGCACTTACAAAGTAAAGAAGTATTTCCTTTAAGGGCAGTGTGATAACATTGAATAAACAATTAATATTACTATTATTACTATCATTATCATTAGCCTCAATGAAATAACAAAAACTAACAATTGATTGATTGATTTGTGTCTATTAAAACTGGCGTAACAACATCTAGGTTATCGGCGCCGGAAAACTAACAGCCAATAATGATAATGAAAAGAGCATGTTTCAAAAAAAAAAAAAAAAATGTCACAGAAACCATTAATGCTTTTGTACCCTAAGACCAATAATCACGGTGTCGTCTGGCGATGTATCACTGGCAGCATACGCAACAGACAGGTACGCCATCTGATGTTACCTGGTTGCGTAATCATTGTAATTTCCGCACGCAGGTAAAAGCTGATGGAGCCAGAGAATTCTCTGGGGCGCCGTGCTGATGGTGGTTAGATCGATCTACGCTGAGGTTTTTGTTATTTTTCTTTCGTCCTCCCCCTCCCCCTTTCTCTTCTCTTCTCTTTTCTTTCCTCTTCTTTCTTGTTTTTATAAGGTCAGGGGACTAGCTCAAACTACAAGATTAATCGCTCAGAGGGATATTGATAGTTTGTGCAGGCGGTTTTTATATGCGGAGTAAATTTTCGGTAAGCCTGAATAAGGAATACTTTCACTTCTACCAAAACGGTAATGTTACATTGTTTCGTAATGTAGCAGTTTTTTTCAAAACGCGTGCATATACATACATACATACATACATACATACATACATACATACATACATACATACATAAATACATACATACATACATACGTATATATATATATATATATATATATATATATATATATATATATTATATAAAATCATTAAGCTACAAATGTCGTTTAATTTCCCTTCGGTGATATTCCCGGAGTAACGTGAATTGGATATTAAACGAAATTTGTAGCTTAATGATTGTATATAAATCACGGTGATGTGATAAAAATTCATATATATATATATATATATATATATATATATATATATATATATATATATATATATATATATATATATATTCATATATATATATATATATATATATATATATATATATATATATATATACATATATACTGTATATATATATATCTATAAACCCTCACAAGGGGTGCCTCCGGAGAGGAAACGACACAGCAGTCACTAGCACATTCATTCCTCGACTTCCGTTTATTAATCTTCACAACAGTTCTTCATACAGTCCCTTCTTAGTTTTCATAGAATATATATATATATATATATATATATATATATATATATATATATATATAGATATATATATATATATATGTATATGTATATGTATGTATGTAATGTATTTAAAAGCAACCATGGGTATTTGTTATAAAGTAACGATGTGTGTTTATAAATATATATATATATATATTTGTTATAATATAACGATATGTATATATATATATATATATATATATATATATATATATATATATATATATATATATATATATATATATATATATATATATATATATATATATATATATATATATATATATATACATATACATATATGTATATCTATGTATGTATGTATTTGTCCTTACCTTTGTTTATATAAAAGCAACCAAGGGTATGCTTTTCACAAAAGAACAATTCTACTCTCCATTTCATGTTTCGCTATTCATTTATAATGTAACATACAAATCGCTGGTTCATTTCAATTTCCTGACAGATCCAGTATATTCGTTTTATGACGTGAAATGGAAATTAGTTATTATTACACTTCATTTGATATTGAACGTTATTTCAAACAAATAACTTTTCAATCCAGTACGAATTTGATTAAACCGTCGTTGTGCAAATAGTAATAATAAAATAATCACCGGTAACAGTTCGGAAATACAGAATACTACGTATGAATATGTGTATGCGTTTATATGCATAGTCTAATTACTGAAAGAAGACAATTCTAAATACCAGCATAACTAGGATCACCATTCTACCCAGTTAACTAGCACATATGTATCTATGGGTGTACATGTGTACATGAATAATTTATGGTCGATTATAGGTATGCATTGTTTTCGTTCAGCCTACCATTTGTTCGTTTGGTATTACTTTGGGCATTGCTCCCACTGAGCTCTCGATTGATTGCCGACTTTCTTTTTAGTTTTCTGTAAAAGAAAACTATTGTGCCGGCTTTGTCTGTCAGTCTGCACATTTTCTTCCACCCTCAGATCTTAAAAACTACTAAGGGTAAAGGGCTGCAAATTGGTATGTTGACCATCCCCCCTCCAATCATCAAACATACCAAATTGCAGCCCTCTAGCCTCAGTAGTTTTTTATAATTTTATCTAAGGTTAAAATTAGCCATAATCGGGCGTCTGGCAACGATATAGGACAGACCACCACCGGGTAGTGGTTGAAGTTTCATACAGCATCATACCGAGACCGCCGAAAGATAGATCTATTTTCGGTGGCCTTGATTATACTCTGTACAGAAAACTCGATTGCACAGAAGAAACTTCGGCGCATTTTTTTATTGTTTCTCTTGACCTCGTCATACACGAGAGACTTCGCAATCATACAATACTATATCAAAGTCATGATCTCAAGGATCAGCCCGTTTGATCAGATCTTCATACCATTCACTTCCAGACTGGGGAATTCTCGGTCTTCCTCTGTACTTCCTGAATATTTTACAAGTAGTAAATGTTCAAAAAGGTAATGAACTCGAGAACTGATTGGTCTGATAAGTCCTGATATTTTTTCGGGAGTGTGGAATTTTCTGAAAAAATGTGCATTTCCTGAATAGATTTGCCCCGAGAAGTCTATTAATGGCATGCCCACTTTTTTTGAGGTAGATGAGCTTGATATGGGCATCCATACCCATCTCGGCCTCTTCCCTTATATAACACTTCCATAGTGTGTTCTGAGGGACAACCAAAATGCAACTGGTTATGAATACGTGTGGAAAATCTGTCGTTACAGCGCCATAGTTGGTGAAATAGAGAAGGATTAAATATGTAATCGGCTTAAAGCAAGGGTTTTTGACCAATGTTCCAATGCATGGCCTGATAGGTTTGACATTCAATGATGTGCAGTTTCACATTTGCTTATTCTCTCTCTCTCTCTCTCTCTCTCTCTCTCTCTCTCTCTCTCTCTCTCTCTCGTAAGCGTGCATGTATACTTTTTCTTTCAGTATATTCTGTATGCTGAAGACACGTACAGGCAAATTGGATCAGACATTCTTAGCTGACTGCAGAAAATGTTAAAGGGGAATTTTCAAGCTTTTAGTTATAATTGTCAATTCTGTTTCACGACAGACATTTACATGCAAAGGAACCATTCTGGAAAAAGCATTCCAACAAGCAGCCTTGTCAAATGTTCAATATGGAAATGTTACGAACGCGACAAAACCTCCTGGAAAGGATGAGGCATGACGTCGAGGTCTTGTTACTCTTTGTGACATACTGAAGTCACTAAACTGTTGGGTTTTTTTATATAACGAAGAATGGTCAGTAGTAAGGTGACGTTTACAATCATGTTCGAAACCAGCCAAGGATATGTTTCAAATTGGAGAGGGGGCGTAATATAATATCCGTGTCTTGCCTGATAATATACTTGATCTTTAATCTACGATAACCATGATCATAGTCATTAACTTTCATATGTGTATGTATGCGTGGGTGTTTCACGTAAGTGATATAGATTAATTATAGATTTTGCCATATTCAAAAATGAAAAATTCTTCCAACGCAGGTTTTAATTTTGAATGGTTTGCAGGAGAAAAAAAAAATCAAATATGAAATAAGGTAATTTGTAGGCATTCAAATCATTCTTTTTCATTTACATGCGTATTCAAGGAATGTACATGAGTTAATTAACGTTCCTTTACAAGCCGATACTCCATTTTTTTATGCGTGTGTGTGTATGTGTGTATGAATAGTTTATCAATACATCATCAATTCGGAATTCACATACGTCTTTCCCTGTATTTCCAACATTGAATGAAAATATGTTGAGATGAGTTGTGATCTCTCTCTCTCTCTCTCTCTCTCTCTCTCTCTCTCTCTCTCTCTCTCTCTCTCTCTCTCTCTCTCTCTCTCTCTCTGAACATTTTACATTTTACCGCTCAAGGATCATGAATAAATAGCCTATATTTTACCATGGCTAGAATTCCGAAAGAAAAATGGGTCGAAAACACTTGCGAACTCTCTCTCTCTCTCTCTCTCTCTCTCTCTCTCTCTCTCTCTCTCTCTCTCTCTCTCAGAACGTCTTAGAAACGCATTATATCCTCGACTAAGTCACAGACTTCGAAACAAAAATGGGGCCAAACCATTGGCGAAACTTTATGATCTGGCTGACGAGGAAGGATAAGTCAGCAGGAATCTAGCGAGTTTCCTTGACACACTTTCCGAAGGATTCTTTGGGCCTCTGATGAGTCCGGTTGCTTGTGGATTTCCAAATGACTGATTGCAAGATGATTACGCAATATGGCTTCTGCATCGTAGGGAATATTCTTCAGTGCATGTTCACGAAAGATTGTTCCTTTCAAATCTGTATCATTTGGCCAGTCAGGGTTAATGAGAACTGTATATTCAAGGTTTGTGCGGTCATATTTAAGTCTAGAATTCACTACTCTGCCTTCTTTTGTATTCCCAAAGTCATTTAACTTGCCTCTTCGTACAATGGAGACTGTAAATTCTTCGTTTCATTTGAACTCAGATCTTTCACCACTACAAACCATTGTTGAGTTCCAAGAATTAAATACTCTCTCTCTCTCTCTCTCTCTCTCTCTCTCTCTCTCTCTCTCTCTCTCTCTCTCTCTCTCTCTGTGAAACGACTTCTGACAGGCTATTCAGGTGTTCCAGACGTAAGCATCAAACGTACTGAAAATAGGTCAGCCATTGTACTAGTACTTACATAATAATTTGAAGAGGCTTGGTGGAAGCTCTTCTCATCCCATAATTTAATGCGTTACTTCATACGTGTTGTCTGCTTTATAATCAAAAGAGAAGGGAGTCAATGGAAAAATCACATAAAAGGATAATTGTTCTTCCTGCTCCTTTTCGCTAAAGGCTTTCGATATTCCGATACATGTTCGCAATGGTAGTTGCTAATGAACTGAATCACAGTTTGGTTGTTAGCTATAGTTTGGGTGGGTTGTGAATACGAAGGTTGTGAAATTCAGCATGTGCCAACAATTGCATTCATCATCAGCCAAGTGCTTGCCACTGATTGGTTAGTTTGCAGCCGGTGCGAGGTTGAAAATTGACCATGATTGTCGAAAGTACGTTTCTGCAACCAAGCTGAACTTCTCATAGCTGGCATGGTTCGAAGCTTCATGATGGCATAGTTATTAGGGTCATCTCGTCGTTGGGGGCGCGGTCCAAATCACGATTATTATAACATGGAGATGGAGTCGTTTGCCCAGGAGGCTTTTGGGTGCTTGTTGGCAGTAAGAATGCTTTCTGAGTGACGTTTGGAGATGGTTTATGTTTGCAGTGCATATCGTCTATGATGCCCTTAAAAGGACAAGCTTGGCCTACCAATTTTGAGACTGAGCCTCAGGACGTTCCGGCATTTGCATCGTTATGACCACAAGGTCTCTCTCTTAAGGGATTTTACCCTACGTAAAGGAAGGTGCATCAGGGGGCACCAGGAAGCATAAAACACAATACCAACATAGCAAGGCATGACAATGAAGACTGATGCCACAACAGTGCCCAGGACCACTAAAGTTTGGGCTTCCTTGAAGCATTATATTTATCGAAAAATAAACCCTCTGAACATCACCAAGACGGCATCCATACTGCTTGCAAGTATCAAAAAACACCCTGTCCAAAGTATATGCAACTGCTTCTCTGTGAAGTGGCACTTTTGCTTGAAACCACCCACCAGGCTTTGGGAAGCTCTCAGCATATGCAAGTTACGAGAGGATTTTCCAGATTGTAGCAGCGTTCTCTCCACAGTCATATTCAGTTTTCTAGTACACATGGGCCAGACATCAACCAATCAGTGACGAGCATCTGACGGACAATGAATGCAGTTGTTAGCATAGGCTTACCGACCAGCTTGCTTTCTGCCAGCCCTCATAAATATAGCAATCGATCTCATCATGATCCATTTCTTTAGTAACTTCTGCTGTGACTATGTATATATGTTCGACTCTGCAAAACACTAATAATGTATTATGTATATTGGCTGTAAATTCTTTATAAATACAATGACATCCATATCTAATTAGTACATATACTTCCAAATATGAATACAGGACGGTTATTAAGTGATCTATGTCCCATAATAAAGGGAATTATTACGAGAAACAGAAAGCTCTGTTAAAGCTGAATTGCTTCGATGTAGCCTTTATCTAAATGATATATTATTATTATTATTATTATTATTATTATTATTATTATTATTATTGAAAGCAAGTTAAACATGCAGCTATCTTGCAAAGCAACTTTCCACAGAATAGAATGGTATTGAAAAACGAGAGAAACAGACAAAAATATTTTCAACTATTAAGACTTTCCATGGACGCGCGTGCGTGAGGAACAGAGAGAGAGAGAGAGAGAGAGAGAGAGCTGCGGGGATATCAACTGTGAAATAAAACCGGGCTCATCTATCTCGCGAAGCCTTGGACGAAATGATCTAAAACAACATTTTATTATTCTTAATTATTTCTTCTGCGATTTCAATCGTTATCACAACTATGTTGCAGACTCTGCATATTATAGATTCCCATATCTACAAGATGAAAGAAGAAGGCCTGTTCATAGCTTTTGAAAGGCTTAGAGAGGCTGACCTATTTTCAATACCTTTGATGCTCACGCCAAAAGACATTCAAGAGGCTGACTGGAGACGTTTCTTTGGCTGAGGAAAGTGTCGAGAGGAGAGGAGATGGGATAGTAGATGTTTCTTGGTCGATAGGAAAAGAGAGGGGAAGGGTTGAGAGAGAGAGAGAGAGAGAGAGAGAGAGAGAGAGAGAGAGAGAGAGAGAGAGAGAGATCAGCTCAGGTGGAAAAGGAGCGCTTTCTGGGAACTCTTCAATAGTTTTCGATGACGTAAGATGCCATCTCAGTAAAAACAGTTATAGAAATTATATAAGACGCTGATAATAGAACACGAAACGTTATTATTAAATATGAACTCGTATAGCAAACTTCCATAGAAGAGATTGCCCTTCAAAAAAAAAAAAAGCGCCAATTTACTATCTTTGCTATTTTCGAGTATGAACTGAATATTATCCTCTTGTTGGTAAAATATAAACAAGTAAAAAATGCGCCGAAGTTTCTTCAGTACAATCGAGCTTTCTGTACAACCGCTACAACGTATAATCAAGGCCACCGAAAATAGATCTATCTTTCGGTGGTCTCGGTATAATGCTGTATGAGCCGCGGCCCATGAAACTTTAACCACGGCACGGTGATGGCCTATCCTATATCGTTGCCAGAAGCACGATTATGGCTAACTTTAACCTTCAATAAAATAAAAGCTACTGAGGCTAGAGGGCTGCAATTTGATATGTTTGATGACTGGGGGGTAGATGATCTACATACCAATTTGCAGCCCTCTAGCCTCAGTAGTTTTTAAGATCTAAGGGCGGACAGAAAAAGTACGGACAAAATAAAGTGCTGACGGACAGACAAAGCCGGCACAATAGTTTTCTTTTACAGAAAACTAAAACTCAGTGTTTTACACCAATGTATATAGAAAACGTACATCAAGTTAAGTATATCTTAGTTTAACCAGACCACTGAGCTGATTAACAGCTCTCCTAGGGCTGGCCCGAAGGATTAGATTTATTTTTACGTGGCTAAGAACCAATTGGTTACCTAGCAACGGGACCTACAGCTTATCGTGGAAAGTGGAATCCGAACCACATTATAGCGAGAAATGAATTTCTATCACCAGAAACAAATTCCTCTTGTTCTTCACTGGCCGGTCGGAGATTCGAACTCGCGACCAACAGAGTGGTAGCTGAGAACGGAACCCGCTCACCCAGCGAGGAACTACGTCAAGATTTCTGAGTTATGGCGAACCATAACGATGTAGAGAACAACTTGGAATGCGAGCGAAGGATTATATAAATTCAGCAAATGAACAGGCACTGAGTGTTGTTGCAAATTCATTTTAACTATGATGACACAACTAAGGGAAAAACCTGCAAAAACAAATTGACCCTGAGGTGAGGTCGCCACCCTGGAAGAAGATCCTATTTAGGTTCATGACTCTTTCCCCTTTCTGGCAGACTTAGGAATTCTCTTTCACCGAATTAATATATTACATCCTTCGAGTGGTAGGTCCATCGCTTACTATGGGATAGAGGCTCTCTCTCTCTCTCTCTCTCTCTCTCTCTCTCTCTCTCTCTCTCTCTCTCTCTCTCTCTCTCTTCGGGTCCTCACTTAGATAGGGGAGATGGATACCTTGTCACTTCAGCCTCTGATTTAGGTAAAAAGAGGTTCTTTTATCTCGGCTTGGAAATGATCTTTCTGAAATTCTCAGTAAAGCGAGAAGATCGTATGAAAATATTCCTAGAGTACCGAAAAGACAAATGAATGATGTCATTGACATTCCACCATACAGATAACATGAATAAATTTATTCATAGAACTTTTTTGTCAGTTACTGATGATGGAGGATGAATAGATCTTAGAAAGTTCTATGTAAAATGTTTTATAAGTACAAACAGAAAATCTATGTCGATTTTATTCTTCTATAACAAAAATATCAGCAGTGCTATTGTTGCTCCTTTTATATGAAAACATATACGTCAGGAATTGTGTAAAAGCGGACGTAAGCACAAACATGCGTAAGCATCACGCTCACACACAACAAGTTTATGTATAAGGAATTATATAACCACATTTAATAAGAGCTTCCAGTTAAAGAGAGATGAAATATTTTAACAGAAAAGGTATCTAAAATACGTAACTTAATAACTTTCACGGAAGATGCCAAATAAATTTGCATGAATTTTCCTTTTAGTTTTCTGTAAAAGAAAACTATCGTGCCGGCTTTGTCTGTCCGTCCGCACTTTTTCTGTCCCCCCCCCTCAGATCTTAAAAACTACCGAGTCTAGAGGGCTGCAAATTGGTATGTTGATCATCCACTCTCCAATCATCAAACTTACCAAATTGCAGCCCTCTAGCCTCAGTAGTTTTGATTTTATTTAAGGTTAAAGTTAGCCATAATAGTGCTTCTGTCAACAATATAGGCCAGGCCACCGCCAGGCCTTGGTTAAAGTTTCATGGACAGCGGCTCATAAAGCATTATACCGAGACCACCGAAAGATAGATCTATTTTCCGTGGCCTTAGTTATACGCTGTAGCGGCTGTACAGAAAACTCGATTGTGCTGAAGAAACTTGGGCGCATTTTTTACCTGTCTTTCTTATGCAATTGGTTTTCCGGTAGAAAAGTCCTGAATGGATTAATTTAGGATGAAAGGAACAGAAGACCTTCAAAGTCGAGGAGACCGGAAGCAGAAGTTACGAGGTTTCTCTAATTAGTGTGCAAACATGAGGCAGATCATTAAATCATCTTTACGTCGCCGTAAAGTATCTAGGTCTCGACTAATCCAACTCTGCTCGAAAGCATCCCTTGATTGCACGTCTCGACAATAACCACATTACTGAAGGATATAGTTCAAGGCCAAATCACGTATTCAAATCAAGTAAACTGACCTCGAATTATCACTGTTAGAAGAGACAGTTTCACTCAGTGTCCCTTCGCCCCCTGGCTGCAACCCCTTTCTTTCCTGTTACTGTACCTCCATTCATATTTTCTGTCTTCCATCTTACTTTCCACCCTCTTCCAACAATTACTGCATAGTGCAACTGCGAGGTTTTCATCCTGTTACTCCATTAAAACCTTCTTTACTCTCAATTTCCCTTTCAGCGAGCGCTGAATTACTTCATAGGTCCCAGCACCTGGCCTCAATTTTATGTTTCAGTTGCAATCCCAAGTTTCATTCATTTATCTCCGTGTGAATTAAAATAACCTGCAGCTCTAAGTGAAACCTGACCATTCCAAAAATAAAATCGATACGATTTCCTTTTGTGTGAAATGCGATTGGGAATTAGGAAAGGTTAACGATTATGGAAATCTGGTTCTCTCGAGGCCACCCCAATGTCTTCTTCTGGCTCTTGGCCTTAATGCGTCTCGGCACGTCAGAGAAACGTACTGCGAAGGGTGTCAAGGCTAGGGGGGATATTCTGGCTGCCCTTCCAATTGACTGGAAATAAAAGTTGATCCTCTCTCTCTCTCTCTCTCTCTCTCTCTCTCTCTCTCTCTCTCTGTTAGTGTTTGCTCTTTATAATCCTTCTTCCTCTCTCTTTTGTCTGTTCATCTATTATATATATATATATATATATATATATATATATATATATATATATATATATATATATATATATATACTAATATACTATATACTATCTATATACTATTCTCTCTCTCTCTCTCTCTCTCTCTCTCTCTCTCTCTCTCTCTGTTGTGTTTGCTCTTTATAATCCTTCTTCCTCTCTCTTTTCTGTCTGTTCATCTATTATATATATATATATATATATATATATATATATATATATATATATATATATATTTGTTTCCCTCCTCTCTCTCTCTCTCTCTCTCTCTCTCTCTCTCTCTCTCTCTCTCTCTCTCTCTCTCT
>NC_089760.1:29977500-30030000 GCF_040412425.1 Macrobrachium rosenbergii
ACTGTAGTTCATCACTCTTTAAGTAAAGGCTAGATCTACAGTCAAAATAATGTACTTTGACACTCTTTAAATACAGTCTAGACCTACAACCAAAAAGACTATAGTTTGGCACTTTTTAAGTAAAGGCTAGAGCTACAACCAAAAAACTATAGTTTGACGCTCTATAAGTAAAGTCTAGACCTACTACCGAAAACTGTAATTTGACACTCTTTAAGTACAGGCTAGATCCCCAACAGAAAATTGTGGCCTTGTCCAGGAGGAGCACCAGAAATCATCGGCAGTGGGGTGATGGACAAGGTTAAGGCGTTGAGTGTTTTGTTTATTCACCTTCATCCTTGGATGCCTGGTGGATGACCTTGGTTAAAAAACAATAGGCAACGGTTTAGTTTTTCTTCTTTTCGTTAGATTACAGGGACATTCTTACCAAGAGAACCGTGCTTTAGGAGGTAATGGCCTTTTCGACTTGTTCCTTATGAATTTGTGCTCTCCTGTAATAATAATAATAATAATAATAATAATAATAATAATAATAATAATAATAATATAAAATGCATGGTTTATCCATGTAACATGGATAGTTAACGGCTAATGACCTCAACGTTTAGCCATCACAAAGTTACCGAGACAAAATGTAGAGTAATCATTAACTATTCATGTTAGATGGATAAACCATGCATTTTATATTATTATTATTATTATTATTATTATTATTATTATTATTATTATTATTATTATTACAGAAGAACACAAATTCATACAAGTCGAAAAGGGTATTGCCTTCTCTTCCACGTTTGATTCAACAGCCAAATTATTTGGATATTGCCGTAATCATGATTCTCATCATGACAGTGACACCCACTCATAAAAAAAAAATAGTGGCTTGACAAACAATAAAACTTAAATGAAATCGATATAAAGATATATCAAAGGCTCCTGCGCAACACAGATAAAGTATGACTTTTTGGAAAATTTTTCTAGTGAACTGCTCCACAAAAAAAGATTGATTATGATATTACTGACGCAACAAATTACGAAATAATTCATTCCAATGAGCTGGAACAAAAAATACTCGCCTTATTAATTAGCGCTCTGTGAAATAGCGAAAACATCCAACTGATTCGTATAATTTAGTAATTACCTTCATATTCCCGTCAATTCATCATTAAAAACTTTTTCCAGTGCCTAATTCTCAATGTGAAAATTGGCTTGAAGATATTGCAATTAGATTAATTCACCAGGTATTTTTTATGATGCGTCGATGGCCTAGAGAGAGAGAGAGAGAGAGAGAGAGAGAGAGAGAGAGAGAGAGAGAGAGAGAATGTCGTAAATAAGCCCAGAGAGAGAGAGAGAGAGAGAGAGAGAGAGAGAGAGAGAGAGAGAATGTCTTAAAAAGCTCATAATTAGAGAGAGAGAGAAAGAATATCGTAAATAAGCCGACAATCAGAGAGAGAGAGAGAGAGAGAGAGAATATAGTAAATAAGCTCATAATCAGTAATAAACAAAGAGAGACAGACAATAATGAATAATGTTATAACCTGCACATCAGTAACTCGAAGAAAAACTAGACGCACAAAAGTGCTAAAACTATGCAACGATAAATTTATTACATTATCATAAACCAGGGTATAGGAAACAGAGGTCCTCTTTCAAGACATGCTAAGATATTTACTAATAATTTGGTAAGAACTTCTCTAGAATTCTCAAAGCGATTTTAGGGTCTGTTTTTAAAGCGGCTTTTTGATAGTTTTTAAAAGCAAAATGTTTTCTAAAGCTCTGCAGAAAGGTTTGAACATTGATTTTCCTTATACCTAAAATATTACCTTCGCTCATGAAATAACTGTGTAATTCACCTAAAATCTCGCGGTTTATTACTGCTATTTTTCAGTGTCGCTGACTGGGTTATTTCTGAACTTTACTGTCCTGATCAATAAAGACACCGAGAACGTAGCCGTCTGGACAGAATGAGGAAAAGGATTATATATATATATATATATATATATATATATATATATATATATATATATATATATATATATATATATATATATATACAGTATATATATATATATATATATATATATATATATATATATATATATATATATATATATATATATATATATATATATATAATACATTCAGTAATTCAGTACAATCTTTTCTTTCAGTCTATTTCCTTTTTTTGTAATTTTTAATGTCATTTTCTATTCTCTATTCAATTTCGTAAAGCCGTTTGAAAAATGATTGCAAATGAGTGTGCTTTAGTTTGTCTTAGGGCTCTTTCATAAAAATCTTTATTTCTATATCTGAGAGATTAGGAACTTATCCCCATTAAAAACATTAAATCCCTTATCAAAGAAAGCATCTGTCATGCCTGGTTTCATGGATTTGATCATAAACTAGTTTGTTACATGTTCGCATCATACCCAATGTTGATACTGTCGTATCACCTTCCGACTTTTCATGAACAAAAGGCTAAGAAGTGTGATTTTCTCAGGCCTGACATAAACAGACATGTTTTACTAAAATTCATAAAGGTAACAAAAGTAAACAAGCAAAAAATGCGCCGAAGTTTCTTCAGCTCAATCTAGTTTTCTATACTGCGTATAATCAAGGCCAGCGAAAGTAGATCTATCTTTCGGCGGTTTCGGTATAATGCTGTATGATCCCCGGCCCATGAAACTTTAACCACTACCAGACATACGATTATGGCTAACTTTAACCTTAAATGAAATAAAAACTACTGAGGCTAGAGGACTGCAATTTGGTATGCTTGATGATTGGAGGGTGGATGATCAACATACCAATTTCCAGCCCTCTAGCCTCAGTAGTTTATAAGATCAAAGGGCGGACAGAATAAGCGCGGACATAAAAAGTGGGGACGGACAGACAAAGCCGGCACCATAGTTCTCTTTTCAGAAAACTAAATTGCAAGAAAAAGCCGGGCTTTAACGAAGGGGGTCATGTATTCTACAAAAATGGTTCAAAATATGTGCCACGTAATGTCATTATAGATAGATATTACTCGTCCGATTTCATTTTTAACGACTCGTTTTTAATTTCGGATGGAAAGTTTTTTCTGTAAATTATATTTTCTCAGTCGAATCATTCATGAATGCTTGATGTTTTCTGACGGAATTACCTAAGGTATTTTATCGCTGCGTCTTGTTTGCTGACTCAAAATAGATTGAAAGAGAAACATCTAAAAGTAGGATTACATCATATCCCTTCTCCCCTCGCTCTCTGTATATCATTGCAATATCTGCAGGGATAAATTGGAATGGGGAGAGGGCGTCAATTTGATTTCGAATGTCGTCGCATTTAGTTGCCAGTTTTCAAATTTGTGTCGTAACAAGGAAGCCTTGAGCAGCCTCCGACTAGCTGAGGGTAAGGAAGAAATGTGCTTTAAATAGACGTTCAAGTGGGGCTCGGCAAATACCACTTTATTTGAATTAGGACAAGCAACATAGTCTATTTTTTAAAAAGGGTTTTCCTTGTATCTCGAGACAGCCTTCGTTTCATTCTTTATACTCATACAATTCTTATTATAATTATCTATTACTATAGACTAATGCTTAGTATCTCTGATGAATTTAGTTAAATTACACCTGTTAGGGATGCAATCAATATTCATAAATTCTAAACTGTGCCGTGGCCTCTGTATCGTGGCCTTCCACAGACGTGCGCATGCGCTTCCTAGCTGGAAGATATCCTAAGCGCACCTTCCTCTTTTTCTTTTGCCATTTTCAGATTTTGTTTTCTAGAAATATCTGTTGGTCAAGCAAATTAGAGAGCAAAAGTCCCTCGATGGCTGAGTACGTAATGTTTGTTACATAGTCTCTTCCTTGTTCTCAGTTTCCTATTCTTAAACTCCCATTCAATTGCCACTGAGCTCCCGAACTTCCCCATTTCATGCGTCAATCTTAGGGTCTTATTTTAGTTGTATGGTATTCACCGGCCTCATCACACGCTCCTCTTTTCTTCCGGGTTTTGATGCCTTCGACATGATCCTCAAATTATCTTGCTGTAAATAGTGTTGTTACCAATTTTATAGTTACTACGATTTGATTTTGTCTCGAATCGTTCTCCATTATATTTCATGTCTTATGTGAATTTAAATTTCAGTTGAAAGGTATAGAAATGTAACCCAGTAAGTAGTTGTGATGAAAACACACGAAAGTTTATTCGGCTTACAAGAGTAAGTTTGATAAACCTACTTTTATTACTACAGCAGCATTGCATATCCACCTTGCGATTGCTTACCCAAGAACAGGGAACCTTATTTATCACAAAAAGAACTGTAAACTGCTCTAAATTTCTATGTAAGGGTATTTCTAGCAAATATATTTTATTTGAACTTAACATCTTTCATAGCCCTGTTGCGTTAGGTAGTCTTTTATCCGGAAGCATAATCTATTTTTAGAGAGTTTTATGCAAAGCACAACGACGAGTTTGGTAATGCTGCTGATCAGTATGAGAGGCGTGCTTTAGAATTCTGTTAGTCTCCTGATCGCCTTCACTTGGTTGAGAAACCTTTTCATATTAGTAAATCCAGTTCTAACTGATGTCCTTGCCATAGTTGAGGCTAATGGTTATGGATTTCTTAACAAGGGTGACTAAGTGTCATCATACTGATTCAGTATATAGCTAATAACAGAATAATATAATATTGTCTAATTAAAATCTTATGACATCTGGGAGGCAACAGAAAGAGGTTGTATTGGTTACATATATCTGATATTCAAGCCTACGATCGTCCGTTAAGGAAATGTAATTATATGCTATTATAACTCATAAGCCATTTCATTCCACAAAGTTATAAAAATTTGGAAAATTGGTGAGCCTTGTTGACTCGATTCCTTTTCGTATGGCTTCCTTATATCCACAGAGGTACTGGTATCAATACTGTGATACAGACTTTTTGTTTGCCATTGCTAAAATATTGTTCGTCGACGTGAATGTCAAAAGTGCGTTTATTCAAATTATTCATATTCATATTTTGTAAATCAGCAGAGAACTCAAACTTTCATTCACATTCCTGTCCTGTCCCTTGGCAATTAATGAGTTTAGCTCGTCTCACAGCTTACCAGCATTTTTCTATGCGGTTCCGAGGCTGTGAAACAGTCATCTTGGCTGTATTCTGGATGTCAATGCGTGCAAGCTGAAGAGGGCCTGAAAGGCCGCTTTAAATTGATTGTGCTCTTAGGCCATCTATTTGTCTTTTTGCGTGACCCTAATTTCATATTTTTTTGCGAAATTTACCCCATTTTTCTTTTCTTAGCCCAAGGCTAATTCTAAGGAAACTTACCCTCCTTTTGAAACAAGACGTTTCTCAATAACGAATTATATGTGATTCTTTTTTTACCGTTTCAAGACTATCTCTGTACCAGAGGGAGTTTTATACTTGAGCCTCCATGAATATATATATATATATATATATATATATATATATATATATATATATATATATATATATATATGTGTGTGTGTGTGTGTGTGTGTGTGTGTGTGTGTGTGTGTGTGTGTGTGTGTGTGTGTGTGTGTGTGTGTCTTTATGTAAACATTTTTATAGATAACACTAGGAATTTCATTCACCAAAGCAGACATTGTCCACTCAAGGTGCAATAGTAGGAAGATTTCTATGTAGTTTCAATATTTACGTTGTTACCTTTCAGTTTTTAGAGTGTTGATGTACAAAATTCCATTTACATCTTATTAACCTGATTTAAAAAAGATTAGCTTGGACCAAACGATATAAGATTCAGCTTGAAGATTGCCTTTAGGAGAGTGGCGAAATAACCGAACCTTGAACAGGTAGGTAAACCACGCCCCACGGTTATTCCAGCAAACATCTAATGTCTTACATTGAGCTGTGAAACATGTATGAGATCTTTGTCTAGATTAGTATAAGAAGAAGTGTTAGACTTTCTGAATTTCATAATGAAAGGATGGTATAATTTTTGCTATAATTCTCTAATAAACATAATCTAAATATTAGAATAAGCTTTATATACTTGTATGCTGATCAGTAAGTCGACAGAGTTTATAGGCACCCTTCGCAGCAGCCTTCATTCATAAACAAATCACCTGTGGACAGGTAAGAAAACAACGTAAATTAAGGCGTTGTTCTGTCAAAATTGAATTCATGTGCACATATCCCCAAGAACATATATTTTAATTACGTAGCAGAGGCTACGGTAGCTTTATGATAGGTTTAGGAGACCTAGCTTTTCTTGTAAAGGCCAACCTAGGGTTGCGTAGATGAGGCGAGTTTAGGGTTAGTCTTAGCCTGGACAAAGCGGAAGCCACGCCTGAGGTAATTTTACTTCTATTTATTCGAGCTAGGACAGTCTAGCCTATATCCCGAACAGAAACGTCAAAATCAGCAGGGTGGGCCAAGGTTATTTGAGACATGGGTGTTAGGTATATAACTGTAGGATTTGGTGGTCTTTCGCAATAGAATTCAAATTCACCTGGCAAGGAATTATCGGTCAGACAAGCCACAGTAGTCAAGACCCCCGTTTCTTACTGGAATGGGTCCTCAGGCAAAATTACCCTGGTAAATTTGGTAATTCTAGAGAAAAACTCTGTGGGGCACCATGTTTAGTACTTGCCCTTGGAAAATGAACATAAAAAACTTAAGCAGAAGAGTTCTTTGCAGCGTCCCTTCGGCCCCTAGCTGCATCCCCATTCATTCCTTTTATGTACCTCCATTCATATTCCCTCTTCCATCTTGCTATCCACCCTCTCCTAACACTTGCTTCGTAGTGCAGCTGCGAGGTTTTCCTCCTGTTACACCTTTCAAGCCGTTCTGTGCTCAATTTCCCGCTCAGCCACTTAATGACCTCATAGGTCCCAGTGCTTTGCCTTTGGCATAAATTCTATATCCCATTCCATTCCATCCTAAATGGTAAATGCAAAGTAGGTGGGTGCATGAAGATATATTTTATTTTTACAAGCTAAACTTTAGCTAAACAGTAGCATATAGAAAATTAGGCTATGTATTTAATGCAGTACAGGTGAGATAATCTGAGAACTCTACTGAGATAATAAGAAATTTACTGTCTTTTGATTATGTTTTGTGTTATTCCCCGAGGGGATGGTACTAAACATGGCAGAAGTTCCGCAGGGCGCAGCGTTTAGTAATAGCCTAGCCCTATGGGGGTGAAAGTACAGTAAACCCGCCGTGAATATTTAGAGCCCTTCTAAAAACACTTAGAACTGCCTATTTTGATAGTTCAAACACAAAAAATAACTCTAAAAATGCTCATACAGGTATTATCCTACTTACAATGGGGTTAGGTTCCAAAAAACCTATCATTTGTTGGAAAAAACGTATCTAGAATATAGCCTAGCCTACACTAGGGTATTCAGAACCATGTATACAAATATGGTAACCTAGCCTACACTACAAAGTATACTCTATACATATACGGTATAGTAATTATTAATATCAGCTAATTCTGGAGGTTCATGCAGAGTGACTTATGATAATTCAATATAAAGACAAAATGAATAACAAACAAGAATCAGCTTAGCCTACACTATGGTATGTCGTATACATACACAGTAGCCTAGCCCACATTATACTGTACTCTACATTCACATAATATCGTATTATACATAACGAATATGCATCTTTTCCATGGATCTTTTAAAATGTCATGCTTTAATTCACTGTATCCAATAATGTATATATTATATTGCATTTTTATTATAAATTGCAGTCATAGCAATCAATGTTTTGGTTTGGAAATTGATTACGCAGTAAGTTTATTTTGCCATGTTTAACTCAGTTCAGAGCACTTTTCGTGCTTCTAGTTAGCGTAAATGAATCTCTAGATACTTTATTTATATGGGGCAAGGTTATTTTTCGTTATACAAACCATTTTTAAGTCGAAGTATAACTTAAATATGTCTCGTTGTGAAATTGATTTAGCTATTTTTTTCGTTAATAGATGACGTTGGCTGTTTGGGGGCATGTTTGTTTTGTGTAAAAAAGAATCAAGATTCCGTTTGCTATTTTCACTTGATTTCATCAGAATACGAGCTTTACATATTTATCGTTTATCAGCGTAAAAATAGCATTAATATGTGTTCTTTCATGCCCAGTAGTTTCATCCATGTTGCCAATGCACGGTAATTTATAGTCATTAGCATTTTGAACATTGTTTTCTCAGCTTCAGCTACAACTTGCAGCTTAAATTTAGCAATATATTTCCCTGCCGATCTTTTATCCATACAGAATAAGGGTATAATGTAAAAATATATCAGTCCTATTCTACTTAACTTCATTTGTACTATAACTACGGTAATTGTTTATTACTGTGTGATGGTTGAAATACAAGCAAAATGGCTGTTGTTATTCAATTCGGTTATAAGCAAACCAACAGTTTCTCATTCGGTTGTTTATGGCTGTACACATTTACACAAAAGTATAACGTTACTAGCAATACATTTGTCATTCTCTTTTACCTTTTAACTAGAAGATGGGATAAAGAGATGGAGGAAAAAAAGGTGGTCTATTGTAATTTGGTCTCTCTCACTGCCTGATGGTACGCTGCTGCCTGCGCGCGTGGGAAATTTAAAAATATTTTCTAAATATTGTCATACCGGTATTAATTGCTTACCCCATCGAATTATTGTAAGGTGAATTATCATAACTCGAACACTACCTGGGTACCTGAGTATTTTAATAGTTTTATCACAGAAAGTGCATTTAGTCATGAAAATACAATACTGTAATTAATGAATATTTTTCAGTGAAAAATACCGCAAATGGGCTAATTTTCCGTGAATAATGCATATATACGTTCCACACTGAAGTCCGTGAATCGTGAGACCAAGAATACGGAGTCTTTACTGTAAAGTGATATGAGATGGTAATTTTCGTATTATCTCAGTAAATTTCTGAAATTATCTTACCTGTACTGCATTATATACACTTTTCAATATTTTTCAGGCAAAACCGTATATTAATAAACAGTATCTCTATGTGGATCTCTTCTATAGACTTAAAATAAATTTTTTACTTTATTAATGACCACTCCCATAAGCACCATGTCTATTACCAACCATGTGGAAATAAATGTTAAAGCATAAACAAAAGATGGTAATTATGTTGGTAACAGTAAATTTATAGGCTAATAGATTTTAGTATGATTTTCATATTAGCTTGAGCACAATATAAAAATGCCAATATCGATGTGTGGTATTAAAGTACAGTAGAATAATACCAAACCCCTGTTAATGATTTGGGTCCCCATAATTGTTAGATGGCTTATACCCTAGCTTAGAGGTAATATATGAGGTAATATATATAATTGGGGTAGTGTGCAGACGGGGGGGTCATGACACCCCCTAGCCAGGTAAGGGCACGACATCCGAGGTAAAGTTTGGTAAAGGTAGGTCTGGTTAGGTTGTATTCACTCTGAAATGCCTTCTATAAGTGAGGGGTAGCCCATGCCAGACCACCATGTGACCCCTCCCCACATGCTTTTGTAAGCTAGGTAAAAATATGTAAAAACAACTTCAATTTTACATTCACTAATGCTGTAGTATCCCTAATATTAGGCTAAATTCACCTTGTAGTTATTAGGGAGTAGACAACACTTACTCATTAGTCTAATATACTGGACCCCTACTAAATGTGCTTTATTACACTACCCAAAGCTGTAGTCTTGACTTCATTGCAGTTAATTAATCAATCAATCAATCACCCTTTATCGAGTTAAGGTATGACATTAGTATCTTGCCAAGACTGGAACAAATAGCATAATTCCAGTGGTTGGATACTGATGATCTTTATTACAGATTGTGAACACTGAAGGACAGATTAACATTACATATTTACACATATTTCAACCAAATGCATCATTTTAGGGCATTTATTTTCGTATGATAGATATGAGTAAAAATACAGGAGTCATAAAAATTGTGTATTTTTTGTTCTATTAATTTATTAAATATTAAAATACTCTCCTAATATACCCCTCTGGATTAAAATGAGGAAACTCTTGCTACGCAATTGATATTGAGCTGTAAAGGAAAAATAGATAAGAAGTGAAAGATTCATAACATATGTTGCTGAATTGTTCACGATCTATTTTAGGAAATATGGAAATAATTCAGCACATAATGAAAATATAAGCAAAAATTGCAGCAATATGCATTGACATTTGGAGAGAAAAAAAAAGCGCCTATAATTGTTGAACATAGTTGTTGCTTCTGAGTGTTGCAAATTAACCTCATAACCTGCAAGCTAGAGCTCTAAAACCAACTAGATTATGGCCAGTAAGAGAGAATGAGTATGCGCATGCGCACAGGTACAGAATTATTGTATGTATTCAGTAGTGATAATAAAAATTTCTCAAGCTGCAGATCAGACCTCAAGAATTGGTTAGGTTGCATTCATAAATCAAGACTTCATCATCATATAAGCATACAAATACATATAATATATATACATAGTTATATGTGCTAGATGTATCATAAGGCAGGTTAAAAGTTTAATACCTAGCTAAAAATAGCTTTTTATTTGGCTCAAAAGTTTTTCAAAAATGGGAGACTGGTAATGCTGAAAAGAAGATGGTAACCCCAAGTATTGTTGTCAAGCAATCAGTTAAATCAGTGCTGCCTTGCATGGAAGTTGTAAATGCACTTGTTCTTGCCCTTAGAACCAAATGGGATGCCTGAAGCGCTGTTTCAGTTAAAAGTGAAATTTATTGGAAAATGACCTTACTTGTGGTGTTCTGAGAATGATGAAAGATTGCAAATGAGTATACTAGTAATAATGCAGTAAATTTTGTAAATCCTCTGGAAGCACCAAAGTCCTTAAAAGTTTAGGCAATGTTCTAGTGTACATCGTGCACTTTTGTTTTTCCTGTTGTATTCCCCATCCACACTATGAAACTATGAATTTGTTTTATGTGATGCCTTCATAATGCATCTCAAAACTGATTTTTCATATTTTTAAATTTAATATTTTCAGACTATTCCCACTTGTTATGGAGGAGTTAATATGAAAGTGAAAGGTTTAGGTTTTATGCTATTTTCAGTTTAACCTCCAGTAGCTGCAAAAATTTTATTGGATATTTTCTTCTCCAAAATAAGGAGCAAATACTTGAAGGACACTGTGGATGTCATGTTCCTACATTTCTTTGGCAATTACAGTATTCTGTGAAAAATAAGCGTTGACTACTTGAGAACACTACTGGAGGACACCCCTAGATTTTTTACAACTATGATATATATAGATGTCCAGATAGTAGTAATGAGTAACCATAGAAAAGAAAAGGTTTTTAGTTTTAGCATTGGTAATATCTTTCAAATGCCCTTTACAATAGACACATAACCTCCACAAGTCAAGAGAAACCTATCTTTATTGTTTCAAAATAAATGAAAATATATTGGGAAAGACACAACACCTTAGATTAGGACATAATTACTATAATTATCAGAGCCACTTTTTTTTTTTTTTTTACTTATTAATTTCATAAATACCAAATATTTTTTTCTTGGCTGCTACTCTAGTGTTTTCAGCATTTTGCACTATTGCTGTGGATGCAATTAAAATTTTTTTTTTACTCCTAACCACCTTAGTTTCCCGCTAGAATTCTCCTTGCAGAGTGTTTGTTTCCCTCACTTGCCCCCATGTATTAGTAGGGGAAAGATGAAAACAGGTTGCTTGCTCCAAGAATAGCAGTAGAAGTGCATCAAGCACCAGAGAAGCAGTCGAGAAAAACATATATCTTGTATTTGGCAAGAAATTAATGTCATACCTTTGTCTCTAGTCTTAGGTGTAGTTTAGTGTTGTTGGTAGTCTATGAAAAATTAGTTTCTCACAAAAGCATGAAGTAGCCTATATTTCTCAGATGTTTTTAGGTACAGAAGAGGATTTTTTGTTTTAGTTTGTTGTGCAGTATTGTGGTAAAGGTATTAAATATTTCAGTTGTAGTAGTAGTGGCTAATATTGTAGTATTTGTCATTTTTATGACTGTAGGCCTAAGTAACTGTTTGACTAGCTGAGGGGTAGTTAGTGTTATTTTAGTTTGTTTTGTTAAGTATTATTAAATTATGAGCTCTTTTTACTAGTTTCAAAGCTCTGTTGCATGTTGATTAGTTTTCATTATTGAACCTGATTTTAAAGTTATAATTTTGTTATACAGATACAAAACCAAGTTTCAAAATCAAGTTTTTACATTTACTTAATGACTTGTGTTGAAGGTCAAATCATTGGATTTTAGATTCTGAATTGTTTGATGCTCCTGTTATTAGTGGTGGTTTAGAAAGCAACATTTTCATACTGTGTTTGTTTTAATTTTTGTTCCTTTAAACATCTTTCTATATAAGGTATTCTTCCTTGGAGGATTTTCCTTAATTCATGTTTTTAGTGGAAATATACAGTAAAAGTAATGTAATATTCTTCCTTTCTACTACTTGATAATTGATTTCACTACATATTAAAACTTGTTGAATGCCATAAATTGGTAGAATACAGTATTTACTGGCAAAGATTGTCCTCATTACCCTCATTTTAATGTTTGTTTATGAGCCAAAGAAGAGAAAGCTTGAAAAGTATGCACTGTAAAAGTTTGTTGCATGTCAGTGATGGTTGCTGAGAGGGATTTAGCTAGGAAGTCATTCTTTTGTAGGTCTTATGTACTGAGCATGTAGATGTCTTAATGGCTGGAATTTGGGCCTGCATTTTCATATTGTCTTCTGCATTTAAGCTTTCATCATTATTGTCATTGATCACTGAATGATTGCTGATATGATTATTTTGTTGTTAGTCTGCAGTTTTACATTTTCACTTTGGTAATTCTGCAAGCTTTTTGACAACATGTTTTCAGTATCATTGTTTGACAAGTGCAAACAGTTTATGCTATGTGCCTTATTGTTTTGTATTTAAGGTGCTTCAAACCTTTGTGTTTTCCAAAAACGAGCCTGTAGCTCAACTTGTAAAAGTTGAATGTCTTTTTCATAATAAATTTTCTCATAAATTTTATGCTTTTTATAGCAGTCAGGATTGTTTCTTGTTCATCCTGAACATTACTGTCAAAGGGAAAAGGTTAAGTGTGCATAATCAAGGAAGGACCATTATTCATAACTGTTTAATGGTGTCACTTGCATTAGTACTGACTCCTGAACTTGAGCCTCATCATGAATTTTACATCTGCGCAGTTCTCTCTCAGAATTTTTTTTTGCCACGAAATACAAATGAATAGTGAAATACAAATGAATAAATATGGAGCATTACTTTGTTTTTTGGTCTGGAACATTAGTTTATTTTTGGTTTCAAGAGGAAAGTCAGGTTTCTGTATCAACAGTGGTTGTATGTTGGCAGCATAGGGTAAAACTTTTAGAGCTGCTACCTTACTGGATGCTTTATTTAAACTTATTACAGCAAGTTCTGCTGGGCTGCACATAGTAAATATGCTTCAGGTGCACATTTCAAATATTGTGAAATGCCTTACAACCAGCCAAGAAATTGAGAGCTGTGGTGTTATTCATCATGTTTAAAAGTAACTGGCGGTTTATATGTATGTTCTATAAATCATTCATGCAGTGTTTTTCTTCAAAGTACAGATTTTCATATCTCAGCTTGGATTTCCTCTTCTGAACTTTTTGAGGACTAATTCAAAGATATCATAAGTGTTTAGACAGAGTTCACAGCGTTATACCATAGGCTTACAGGGGACTCATTGCAGTGATCATCACTTATAATACTAACCCTGGTTTACTCTTCTTAGGTAACTCAGTCCTGATAGCATTGAAATGCTTGAGGTCAGTCAAGTCATTTTTTGATAGAAATGACTGCTTATGGATATAATGTCTCATAGGCCAGATATCTTAGAAGACTGTGATTCTGGTGGTTTTTACTTCATTGTACATTGGGCTACATGATACAGATTACACACCCCATTGACTGGTCAAAAGCCAAATTCAGTTGACTTATAAAAGACAGTAAAGTAGTAAGGATGATCGGGTAGATGTTTATTCAACAGATGTCCAAGATCTCAGCAACTTTTGCTGTTTTCCATGACAGAATGGTGCAGTGCTAGTAAGTCCCTTTGAGAGGAATCTGCTAGTTCTTGAAAACTTGGAAAAAAATAGTGTAAGCTTGTAACAGACAATACCACCTAATTTACCTTCACAAAAATTAAAGACCGTAGTCTGATCCCTTTATGAACTGACATACCACCTCTTTTGAGAAAAAACCAAGTAATCACTAAAGTTCCCATGTTCATACCAAGTGGTATGCATAATGATTTGCCAACGCTCAAGCAAATACCCCCTAGAGTGGCCATTACATTCTGTGGTATGACTAGCAGTGGTAGGGGTTAAGCAGATAGTTAATCTTATCATAACGGAACATAAATTTAATCCTGTACTGTTTGTCGCCCCCCTCTTCCTAGGCCTGAGGATTTATGCCTTTTCCTTCCAGTGAAGTATCCTTTTGAGCATCTCTCTGCTACTTTATCTATTGAGATTGATGATTGTAAGGTTATTGTTCATTGGTCTTAGATTAACCACTGTACCCTCTCGATGGTCTTAGCAGGATGTATATAAAATACAAGTAATTTTTAACATAAAATTGCTTTCTTGTCAGTTCTTCTGAATAGGTTAGAGTTGCTAAATTCCTTTTAATTCTTGTAAAGACTACCTTCAAAAATGCAAACCATTAAGCAAGCATCTTAGAATCTAAAATCAAGTTTTAGACCTTTTTCACTATAGTTTAGTAGTTTGTAAAGCTTAGGTTTTGTACAATCAAAAGAATTTTTATTATGTTCATATCGGCTAATTTTTCATGTTTTAGTATAGTTTTCATAGATTAGGCTGTATTGATTTATACATTCACCAAAAAAAAAATTAGAATCCAAAAAACCGTAGAAGTAAAATAAGGATTTTAAAGAATTTTTGCTTTTATTGATAGGAACATTTTTTTTTTTCATCTGGCAGTGTTCAGAAAACATATGGGGAGGATGGTTGGCAGTTTTGCTTGTTCCTGCCTCCTAATGTAAAATTGTAGATGCCACTCTTTGCACTTCAGAGAATCAGAAATCACCATCCATTGTGAAGAGAACAGTTTGGGATAATGCATCAAGATCGCAGGTAGACGACACAAATTGCAAAGGAATTGTGGGCCTCCAAAAACATGGTCTTTGTCTGATGACATCCTGCTGGGAGGCTGGGCCTCGGAACAGCATTGAAATGCAAGAAAAGCCCAGGATGATCATGGAAGACAACAGAAAAGACTGATAACCTACTGGGAAGGATTGTTAAGCCCAGCTATTAGTCTAGAACAAACATTTAAAAGCAGAGAACCATACTTTGTCCTGATTATTTTTTCATTTTAACCCTGTATTAAGGTCCCCCTTCCCAACATGATGGTACCAGAGAGGAGTGTTTTTGCAGATCCCCAGCCCCTTGGTTATTTGCATCATAGATTGCCATCGTCGTGCATTATCACAGTCTATTGTCTCTTTATGTTGAATAGTGATTTTTAGGTATCATAGTTGTTGATGCACAGGAGCGCAAAACTTGGCCTCTGGAATTTTACCCAAAAGGGCATGTGTAAGCAAAATTAGAAACATCTATCATTCAATGCTTACTGAACACTCTCTTGGCTTAGAGAGCATTCAGTCTCTCACAAATACCCAGAGTTGCTAGAAGAGAAAAAATTATATCATTCCCATCAGAAACAGCAAATATTCTGAGAAGACTTAATTTACTCTTAATTTTCATGCATTCTACGATTTTTGCAGTGATTGTAGCATGATCTAGATATTTTACTTCTGTGTTCTTTACCATAGCATGGCTTCAGATATTACATAGCATGGCTCATTTTATTTTAAAGACAAGCACACTGCTTTTGAACAGCACTGATCGTCTCCCCAGGCAGCAGAACCAGTCTCCACATCTTCACTTGCATGTCGGAACGCCACTGTGAAATGCAGTACTTGGGTGAACCTGCAGCCCATTGCAAACTGTAATTACTCAGATTTACTTTGTTTCTGATTCATTGTTCCATCTTTTCTTGTGTGCATGTTATTACAGTATATTGTAGATGCTGTTCTAAGTTAGCTTTTACTTATTGTTGATGTTTCACACAAGATTCCCCTGTGAAAGACATAGGGGTAAGCCATACCAATGTTTAGTTGTGAGATGAAATATGAACAATTCAGTGGTAGGTTCTTCATTGCATTGTAGTTGTCTATTGCTTGTGCATGTTACAGCATGATGAAATCCTTTTCATTTGAAACAAAGGAAGTCATATTTATTTCACTTTATATTGAGAATTGCAGGAAAGCACTACTGGATATGTACCACAGAAAAGGGTTAATGATTTGCTGGAAAATTTTTCTTTCTTTCTCGGGTAAATAGGAATGCTTTAAGATTATAAAAGTTGACTAAATTATTATTAAATGTGAAAGTTGACTAAATTTGTTATTAAATATTGTAGTATTTGTTTTGATGGAGACATATGTAAACCTATGCTTTACTTATTCCATATACATCGTATAGTATGAAGCAGGTAAAATGAGAATGAAACTACACATATACAGTACCTCCATTGGCTTGTTATTCATTTTAGTTTTCTGTAAAAGAAAACTATTGAAATGGCTTTGTCTGTCTGTCTGCACTTCTGTCCTCCCTCAGATCTTAAAAACTTATGAGGCTAGGGGGCTGCAAAGTTATGTGTTGATCATCCACCCTCCAATCATCAAACATACCAAATTGCAGCCCTGTAGCCTCAGTAGTTTTTGTTTTATTTAAGGTTAAAGTTGGCCATAATCATGCTTCTGGCAACAATATAGGACAGGCCACCACCAGGCCATAGTTAAAGTTTCATGGGCTGCAGCTATTACAGCATTATACCAAGACCATCAAAAGTTAAATCCATTTTCGGTGGCCTTGATGATATGCTCTAGCGGCTGTACAGAAAACTCAATTGCCCCAAAGAAACTTTATCACATTTTTCATAATGCATACATTATTACTCACAGTTCCAGAAGTCCAAGACACTGAAGTCTTTCTTCATGTTTGGAACATTTATGTATGTATGGTTGGTAACTGCTTTGTCTAACGAGAGATTGATTGACAATTTTTATTTTCAGTTAGTACATAGATTACCCTTGCAGACCCCTCCCCTTGTACATTAGACATTTTTTTGCTGTGAGGCTGTTGAGCAGTCTTAAGCAGAGATGTTTTTCTTCAGGTGTAACAAGAACTACCTTTTTCATGGAACAGTTAACACAACTACCTCTTTTTATAAATAATGGCCTACCCTTATTTCACCAGGTAGATAGAACTTCATGTACTTCCCATTTTATTATTTGCTGACTTCTTTTGATTTTTGTTATGGTGAAGAGGTACAGTATTGTTTCATAGTTTTATTTTTTTTTTGTAACAGTATCTCTGACTCTTCATATCTCAAGATAGGCTTCCTTGCCCTAGCAGACTTTGTTATTCCTGAAAGGAAAAAATTGGTTGCTGCCTCCGTAGGCATTCACATCTTGCCTCATCTAGTGTCCATGTTAGATAAAGGCTCTAAGATCATTGTCTCTTTTTGGCAGAGATTGGTCATCCGTAGAATATATTCCAGTATTTGATTCTTCAGGTGAATTTCTTTCAGTTGCTCAAGATCCTTCGTTGTCGCCGCTTCAACTCCAGCTTAACAAAGTTCTGAGCTTTCTTCAAAAGCCAGCTCAGGTAGTGCAAGAAACCATGGACCCCCCAGGATCACTTGTTTCCTCCGTCGAGGAACCAGTAGAAGAGGAGCAACGTACCTCAAACTACTCAGTGCTGCTCAGATTTTTCCTGATCTGCTACCCTTCGTTCTTCCCTCCAGCTGTCCCTTCGTCTCTGGGGTCGGGTTTCTTGATGCAACAACCTCCAGGTACTGGCCAGACTTCCACGTATGGTTTTATCTTTGTTTTCGAAGAAAGTATTCGCCCACATGGATGCATGGTCATCAGAAAAGAGAGATGTCGGAAAAGCGGTTTTCTGTTCACTGCCCTCTCGCTTGATAAGGTAGAAGTATCTGTCTTATACAACTGGAGAAGCTCTGTCCTTGAGAGTTTCTGCCTCCTCTCAAGGGGACTTCTCCAGTAGCATAGATGCTTCTCTTCGTTCTGCTTCTCTTCGTTCTGCTTTCTCTTCAGCCAGAATTCTCTTCACCGCCTCGGAGTTGGACCATCTACTTAAAGACATCTTTAAAGTCTTCGAGGTCTTCAGTTTTCTGGATTGGACGGTGGTGGCTCTAGCTAAGAAAATAGAAGACTGTACGTCTCTTCAAGAGAACTTCACATTGGACTGGCTGGGCGTTCTGGCATGTGTTGATAGAGCCATAAGAGATAGGACACTAGAGCTGGCAACCATCTTCACAACAAGAGTCCTTAAAAAACGAGATTTGTGGTGCTCATTTGCAGCAAAGGGAGTCACCCCATCTCAGCGTTCTCCTCTTCAGTTGAAGGTAAGTTTTTTATGGAAACTTTTACAGAGGACCACTTAAGGTCATTTTATCCTGCTTACTTTCTTTTTAGTCATCTGACTGCTGAAAAAGGGAGTGGCCATGAGGAGTCCCCCCTTTGGTTATCCTCCAGGATTCCCGTGAGCATTCCCTTCTCTTTTAGAAGGGAGGCCAGTCTTTGATCCCTTCTCAGTATCAAAGTTTTGGTAGACCAACCTTCAGCAAGACTTCTTTGGAGGTTCACCTGGTTCCCTGCATGTTAGAGGACAAGGATATCTTGATGGAAAGGCTGAAAAATTGTACATCCTTCATTTACCCCTTCATATCTTCTTCCCTCACTTGGCATCAGCTCAGAACTCTCCTAGACATTCCCTGGCTCTAACCAGTGCTTGGGACATATTCATAGAATAAGGGATTCTCTCTGCTCCCTGTCCATTTTGTGGGATGGTGATAATGGCCATAAGTACCTGTTCTCCTCCATCCTGGTTTAAATGGGCCTGCAGTACCTGATCATTTCTGTTAGCCAATGGAATTTTCTGTAATCACTCATAGGGCAAACAAGGAATTCTTCCTCAGGGTTTCTGGCCTCAGCCAAGAGCCTTTCCTTTGAGTCCCTGCATCAGCTTTACTCTTCAGTTGATTCATCTGTTGTCCTGAGTGACTATACTCGAGAAGGTTTTGTATGGTGAACCAGACTCTGGCACAGGTTGTCAGGCTATATGAGAGTTTACAAAGTGAGTCATACCCTGCTCATCATTGTCAGAGAAGCTGGCATCAGTGGTGGTGGTGGGTTTGTCTCTCTAGTCTCTAGCCTTTTGTTCAGACTGGGACATGAGATAGGTTCATAACCTCATGTTCTGATTCCTTTGGAATAGTACCAGTCATGTTTCATGAGACAAAACCTCCCACTTAAAGAGTGAGTCTCCATGTAAAAGACAAAATTTTACATCTTCATTGGAACAAACTGCAAATTCAGGACGTTTTGCATTTTTTATTTATATACAGACCTGAAGTTTTTTATCAGTGGACAGTGCCCCAACACTCTTTTAACTGCCACCATTAACCACCTTATTACCAAGCTGCAAGTATGTATTTCAGTGAAAAATGCAAGTCGTTCTGGATTAGCAACTTATCCTTTTTCGGTGAACTTGTTTGTATCTTTATTTTTTTATGTAACTTACAATTTTGTCCCATTTTCTAATTTCTAACATTTGTCTGACTACTGTAATGTTTTTTCATTATTTTCCTCTTTCAGCAGTGATGTGTGTGTATAATCTCCAAAAGCCATGATCTTTTTTCTGCAGTTCATCTCTCTGCCTATGCTATTCAAATGTACTTTAAGAATTTGTAATGACAATATCTTGTAAAATTCAGTCTAAGGAGGTTCATCGCAACTAGACCAGTTTCTGCTTATTGTAATCCTTACCCTCCTTCCAAGTTCCACTAATTTGTCAGAGAATGAAAAGCAGTCTCCCATCAGACAGATTCAGTATTTCTTGATTTCGGCTTTTCTTAATCATATCATGCAACTTATTACAGCTAATTTTGTTTCTAAGATTTGTTCTTCATTAGGGAAATTGAAACTTTGTGCAGGTTTTATCCTTCCCCATTTAGAATTTTTCCTTATGGTGTCATATAACGCTTATGAAAAGTATAGAATGTACACAAGCACATATATTAATTTGTTTTAGTTCCTTGTATCACAGTATTAATGTATAGTTTTAGAAAAATTACCATTTTTTATTTTAGATGTTTCTTGAGTGTTTTTCATTGCAGGATGCCTCGCTCACTAACAGGCAGTGTATCTGCCTTGTCCACGTCATCTCGAATCTCAAGGGTCTCCCATGCAACAACAATAAGATCTGTTGCAACTCTCACAAACACATTGCATACCAAAACAGGCATATCTATTCCAATTCTTTCAAATGCTGTTATTACAAACGTCCAGCGAGGGTCAGTCATTGCTGCTACTTATTCCATTGTAAGTACATACAGATTAGTTTTTATGATATTTTGGTGATCACAGAAGCGGAAAACCCTTTAGATTCTTCAAGTGATTTGAGGTAAAAGCTTACTGTCTAGTTCTTTTGTCCTCATGAGAGAAGTATAGGCTGTAAAACATTAGTTGATACGATTTCTCAAGGGGGAACAATAGTCACGTGTTTTGCTGGGAAGGGTTTATCTGTGATACTAGTATGGCTCAATAATAAATTAATTAATGCTTTATATATGCTGTATGTTCCAGTGAAAATGTTAAACATTAATGTGAGTGTGTTTGACTTGTGGAAGGTGCTCAAGTTTGAAATTCTTTAAAGATCAAACAGTGGCTCTGGATAGGGATTTATTTGCTTTCTGCTAAGAGAATGTGACGCCAAAAAATCTGCAGCTATCTCCTTTGTTAACATTGAACAACTACGAAAGAGAAGGCCATTTTATGAGATGAATGGTCTTGGGTAGAATTAGCTCATTTGCTGCTGAAGACAAACATTTTTGAAGATGCTGATAGTTGACAGAGGATTATAGAATGAGTAGATCTACCCAGAGCTCGCAGTTGATATTGCAATGTATAACCAGCAAATCAAGAGGCAGGATGAATGATGTTAGTAACTGCGTACGAGGAGTTACTGTATTGCTCATGAACATTGCCTTTAGCAAAATTATCAGTTGATAAGGTCAGATGCACTATACCATTAACAGCTCAGTTTTATTTAGATTATCACAAGGGTTACTGGTATTTATTTTACATCTATCTCAAGTCTTATAAAAAAGTTGGTGAATATTTTTGTTTATTTGTTTTACTGTATCTTTAGTATGCTCTTAACTTTCTTTTTATGGCATGACAGTGTCCGAACAGTTGAGAAACCTTTCGTTCAGCTACTTTGTATATGGTGATATAAGGGAAATTATTAGAACACTGAGTTTCTACTTGGACAGTCAAAAATCAAGATTGCTTTTTCTGGTAAGAATAACATTCAAGGTTCCCTTACTGAGTGGAAAACAGCAAGTGGAGGTAATGTACTTCAGTAGGTTGATTTTATCATGTTAGTAGGAGGAGAATTTTACATGTGTCTGTGGATGAGACAAAGTCCCATTTTCTGTAACAGGCTGATCTAGCAAAGTCATCTTTAAAATAGATAGTTTCTTATGTAAGATATTCTGATTTTGTTCTCTTTAGTCAAGAGATGCTGATTGATGTGAGGATATTGCTGTTGATCATAATGAAATCCTGAGCAACACTGTTTTTTGTCCATGGAAAGGTATAGACATTTGAAAGTGGCCCAAGCCCTTGTATTTGAATCAAGCTTGAGCAGCTTAGTATTCTTTCACTGTCTACTCATTCTTTGTTTTGGTAATGATTGGAAAGTTAACCAGCCTGAAGGACAAAAAGAGCTGTTCGTAAAGACATTTGTGACTAAAAAGTCAGGTTGATGATTTTTTCTCTGTAGAAAAATGTTACTAGGTTTTACATTTTAATACAGTTTCCATTGTACATAATGAGATTTATCCATAACGTTTTTAAGATACAGCTTTATGCGATATGCAATTTACATTCTCTACCCTCATGTCAGTATTGTGGTGGACAGATCTAGATAGTTATGATGGTTTTTTAAAATTTGATTAAATTTCTATCTTAATTTTAAAAATTAATTGACTAGTCATGAAATTTTATTTAAATGATGCTGTAAATATGTAATATTCTCGGTACAGTAGTTCATGATATTAGCTCATATTTTTTACACTAACAATTTCCATTTGTTTTTCAGTTTGAAGGTGTCTTCGCTATAGTCACTGGCATATTTGACATATATGCGCTTTCCCTTGCTGCTCCTGGATCCAGTCATTATGGTTTTTACCTGTTCTCATATGATTTTGTGTACACTGGAAATGAACATGGTATGTATGTAGTAACTAAAAATTTCTTTTGTGGCTGTGGAATAGTTTCAGTATTTATGTATAGTAGCATAATAAGTATAGAACTTAATTTTTAATTGGAAGATTGTTAGGGGTTTTCTCCAGAAATTCTGATGTGACTGTTGATAGATGCAGTTATGGATGATGGAAGTCATCACGAATGACTGGGAACTGCCTTATTTGTAAACAAGGCCCCTGCTTGTGTTGCATCTGGTAATATTTGATGCATTCTTGAGGACCCAATAAGATTCCAGGCTTTGAACAGTGTGGTGAGGTCAGTTCCGGAGAAGCAGACAATGGAAGAGTTGCTGGGCATTTCATGCAGATTTTGCCCTTCTATTTTTTTGGTTTTTATGACAGTAACTGGATGGGGACCCATCATCAATCTAAGCCCCTTCAAGAAGTTTTCACAGCCAACTCCTTTCAGTATGGCAGCCAAGGCCTTGATGCATTCCCCATCACAAAAGGAGATTTCCTGTTTTCATGGGACCTCAAGTATACATACTTACACATCCTGTTTCATCCAAGAAATATCTTGGCTTTATATGGGTTGGGAAGGTACTTCAATTCAGGGCCTTCCATAGCTTCCCATACTGTCACCAGGATTCTTAACACCAGTGGCAGCTTGGGCTCTTAGGAGTGGCATCAGACTGATGAGTTACTGGAGTGATTGGCTGGTGATGGAAAGGAGCTGCATCAACACTTGTACTGCCTCATTCAACCCTTTCAGTTATTAGTATATCAACTGGAGAATGTTGGATCTTACACAGTCAACCAAGGTGACCTATCTTGAAAATGCTGACGTGGCTAGGACCAGGAATTAGAGATATTCATCCATGGTGCAGATGTTCCATCTCAGTTTAATGCATGCATCACCTTTTAACCTGAAGTACCAAAAATACTCAAAAAAACCAGGGAAAGGGAAGATCATTAGCTAGCTTAGCAGAATCAGTGTGACCTGCAAATAAACAAAAATCAATATTCACAATAATCCTCATGTCCTACCTACCCTCCACAATGGTGGTGAAAACCCTCTTAACTGACAGAGATGATCTCTGCTTTGAAAACAGATGTAAATTATCACATGGTTGGTAATCTTTGAATAAAGTTAGAAAAGTTGCGATTTACAGTGATCAGTGAATGGCATCACTGGCACGCAAGAGTGAATCAGTCAACTGCAGGAGACTCTGGTATCATTGACTCTATGCAAGGTTACTGTTCAACTACCTTTTATCTTTTAATTAGGAATGAAGCGTCAGTGGTTTAAAGACCACAAGTTCTGGCTAATTATAAGTGATGGCTTGGTGGTAAAAGAAACATTTTTCTCTCACGAATAAGACTTGAAATATTTTAGCTGACTTGAAGATTAACAAAATGAGAATTGGTAAATAACTTCCAAGAGGTATCAATTTGTAAATTGATGCTTCATAAGAGTAGATTTCACTATTATCAACAATAGTTCTTTGTCTGTTGTTTCTAGATTGGTGTTTGCTATTTTTCAGCTTTGAATTATACCTTTCAGTAAAGATATAGCTTTTTGGTGTTGCTAAATGTAATAAATATATTTGTAGGTTTTTATATTGACATAATTTATTATTATTGTTTAACAGAAGTTATGAATATTGTATCCATGTGACAGTGTTGATGCTGTTAGCTTCTTATTATTAGGTATTTTAACCAAACCATACAGTCAAAACTCTTAACTGTAATAGGGATGGCTGATACTTGTTTTATATGTATGTTCATCCTTACAGCATCTTATACAGGATGCTTGTGTTTCAGTAGTATTGCAAAATGCTAGTCACTTAAACTATCTTATACGTTACTGTATCAGTATTTTTCAGTAATTTTTAATGTGTTGTTGATAACCATTTTTAGCCACTTTTGCAAATCATTTTATATACAGCATTCAAATATTTTTTAGTTCCTCAGGGGAGTACTCACTGTTTTTCTCTTTTACAGTTCGCAACTCCCTCATGCTTTTTGGTGGCATTACAGCCTTAGGAGGGGTTTGTCTCATAGGATGCAGCATTGTATTGCTTCAGGGGCTGCGAAAGGTAAAGATTTTAGATTTTCTTTCACTTATTATTATTGCGACAGCTATTGTTATCTGTCATCATTATCACAGTTACATGGCACTTTTAATGTGGTGCAATGCAAATAGAGATACCATGGAAATGAAAGCATTACATGCTTAACTGAATAGCAATGGAGCATTTGCAGATTTTATATTAATGTAGAATTCATAATATGCACACATTATGAAACAGGCCAACAAGGCCTAGTAACAAATAAAACAAGCTTCCATGGAAAAGAATGCCAATGCATTGTGGAAAAAAACAGAATATTAGAACTAAGAAAATTACAGTACAGTTAAATACAAGTGAGAATGACATAATATAGGATATATGGATAAAGATGGATTAATAACACCTTAGAAAGGAGTCATTAAGAAGCACTTGATTAATAAGCAATTGTAACTAGTGACTGCAGGGTCATTTCAGGTGCCACACCTTATTCCATTGCAACATTGTAAGCAATATTGTAAAACCTTAAGCTTTTACATCCTCTTTGCAGTCACAGGTTTGTGTTTCCTAGTTTATGGGTACACTTCTTTATTTTTGTTTGTTGATTTGTTTTGGTATAATAGACCCATCACTTTAATTGCCCTTTTGATATGTCAGATCCTTTATCAGCAGAAAATGGTTATTCCAAGTGTGTCTGCCAAAGTGCACAGACCTATAGGCTTTGCTCCTGAATATAATCATTGCTGTATTATTTACTCGCTGTTTCAGCCTATATTACCCTTCATTTCTTCTTCCTGTTAATAGTTTAACCTGAATTATTTTTAATCTAGGTCCTTTGTACTGTCAACAGTTTTATTTAAGTGTCACTGTTTTAACCTCCCTGTAAATGTTTTTACTGATTAAGCTGATGCTTGCTGTTAATCTTTTTTATCTGAAGAGCCATTCTGTTCACCTGTTCTTTATAAGTTAGGCATTATTCCTGTTTTACACCAATTTTGGGTTGGCATTTGAATTAAAATTATCATGGATAGCATAGCACCCCAATGATATTTTGCTTAGAGAAGTTCACTGACTCTGTTTTGCTTACCACTCTTGTTTTGTGTAGTTTTTTTTATTTTAATTTTCCTTTGAGTAGTATATTGTTAGGTACAGTATGTGTGTTTAGCTTGTTACTGAAATCAGTACAGTACTTAATGGAATTATGATTATTGCTTTCAAGTTTTTCATATCTAATGTAGATCATGGAATTTTGGTGACAGAATTGTTGTGATACAATATTAAGTTTTAGTTAAGGATTTGAGTCCTTTTAGTGTTTATTTGGACATAATGGTTCAGCAGAGATTCATTGACACCTTTTGTAGATAGTGCTACAGTATAATTTCACATCTACCCCCATTTATGTTGTAGTAGCTGTAGTGGCCAGGTTTATAGCCTGGGTGTGCTTGTGAAGTAGGATTGTTTCAAGTCCCAGTGCAACGAAAAAATAATAGCAAAAGTTAAAAGTTCCTCAGTAGCCCTTGTATCTTCATTGTGTCTTGAGCTCATGCTTTGTCTGCTAGCATGCTTGCTGTATTTCATGTAGTGCAAGTGCTATTGGCTCAGCAGTTGCCAAAAACAGCCAATGTAGGGTGCATTTGCCCTTTGCACTCTCCTTAGTGAAATATTGTTGTAAGGATAATAGCACTTCAGGAATTCATGAGTGCTATCATTCTGCTTGATCTGTTAGTGCATCTCTCTTGTAAGTGTCAAAAAAAGGCTAGTTCACAGGACTGCCTTTCAGCATTCCTGTGTCTCTCAGCATGAATCAAGGGATCCCCATTGTAATCTATTTGATAGTGAACTATATCGCATAGTGAGTTTTAGTGGTTTTCCATCTTCTTGCTGCTCTCAGCTTCCTACCACTACGCTGCTAGGGTTAGCAACCAACAGGTTTTCTGATTTACAGTCAAAGGAGAGTAAGGTTCTTTGACCCAAGTCCTTGAGAGAGTTCCATATTTTGGAACATGAGTACCTATCCAATGGGCAAACTGAGTCATAGTGGGTGCCTCAGCACTTCATGCACATGCATGTTATGAGCCCAGTATGGTGCCCCTTGCCTGTGATGGGGGAATTATCCTCTTTAGTGGCCAGCCACACACACACACACACACACACACACACACACACACACACACACACACACACACACACACACGATAATACAAACATAGCATTCACAGTAAGTGGAGTGCTCGCCACATTCAGTATGCTTTCTTCCCCCCCTTGCCATCAAACTAGCTCTACTTCTGCTTCAACCAGGGAGCACTTGGTGCTCTATGCCATTAGGAATGGTCAGCACAGCTTGAACACAAGGTACTTCATCGGTGATACAACTATCAAGACCTTTGCTGTCATTTCTCCTGCTCGAAATATTACACAGCACTGGGAAGGATGGTATATTAGCCTCCTCCTGAGCCTGCTGTAGCTCACCTTACCTTGGTTATAGAACATCCCTCTTCAGTTCTGTTTTGTCGAATAAAGAATGCATTCCAGATCTACCAGTATTCTCAGCATTTCTTCACAAGAGGTGAAACTTTGTTTCTCCATTGACTTAAAGTCAGGGGATATCATTTCCAGTCCAAAGAGGGAATGTTTGGGGATGATCTGGAGAAGATTCTTGTTCTCCCAAATGTGGAAGACTCATAATTTTGAAATTCGTCCTCGGGATGAGGTTTCTTATTATAAATCTCTGGATGTGCTAGGCATTGCACATAGAAAAGCAACATAGATCTCCTTGGTTGCAGCAGTGGCTGAACCCAGCACTGTGGAATTCAACTTCCAAGAGATCCAAATATGGACACTGTCTTCTTGGGCCTTTGTGCATTTTTTCCATTGGAAACATTCATAAACTCATTGACTTGTTCTCAGTTGGCCTTTTTGTAGCTGCTTGTATGATTAGTATTCCCTCAGTAAGTAAGGAATGCTCTTGACTTTGACTTGTACAGAAGACTTGTAGTGTACTTAAATGAGAATTGAAAATTAGAACAAGGTAAAGTTAAAAATGATTGGCAGTTAAGGATGAAAAACCCAAGGGAATAGTTTAAAAATAAAAGGCAGAGAACAGTGCAAGGATGTTGCAAAGACATGTTAATAGTTTTCTGGGTTATTTCATAGGAATGTGTGATGTTTTAAGTAATAATAGTGTCAATATGGATAAAAGTTTGCATACATGACAAGACAAATGTGAATGTGTAGGGGAAGTTTTATCAAACAGAGAATGGAGTAACATAGATTGATAGAAATGTAACATAGGGTAGACGTATGTCTGCAGGTGAGGAGATGATCCAGCAAGTGTTGGATTTGTGAAGTGACAGAAATGTTAAAAGTGAAAGGGTCCTTATATCCAGGAACTGCAGGAAAATACAAAAGGTTGAGGTGAAGGGTGCAGAGTAAATAAGGGAGTGGGTTGGTTTGCCAAGGATAAGGGTTTGCGTAGAACCATAGAACTTTGGGAGATTTGTAATACTAGGTATGCATTTTATATTCTGCTTATAGGTTGAATGTATCAGTGATAGCTGTCTGTCTTTATCTGACACCAATACTTTTATGGAAATAGTTACTACTATATAAATATGAAAGGTTATATTAGGCAAAAACACTTGAGGGTTTTAGAAGAGGTTATAGATAAAAGAGAAAATGACTATCTAACCTTCAGAGTCTCTGTGAAAGATGAAGATATTGTGGATGCATGCACTTCATACAGAAATTCCAGAAATCATTAATAGGAAAGATACTTGAGTTTCAAAGTTCTTTAACAGTTTGCTGTAATTTTTATGATTGCATCTTCAACACCCATACTTTTAAAGATTTTGCCATGCATATTTTCAACATGATTGTTCACAATTTATTGATTAAGGATAATCGTTATCTTCTGTAAGTTGTCATATACAATCATGGCCAGCTTCTCCTTTACATCTGATTGGTGACTATAGTCTCCTTAGCATACTTGGTCAAAGGAGGGTGACAGAGGAATGCCAAATGTACTCATTTTGCAGATATGGCTGGCTATTGAAGACTCCCTTCCGATTCTTTGAAAAAAGGCTTGTTTTAAGAAACACATCTCATTATAATTGATGGCAGTTTTATGATAATAATATTGTTAGAAATAGAGTATGAAAATATTAATTAAGGCAATGTGATAACGCTTTCCTCACGTGCTGCCACATCTATTTACCCTAAGGCAATAGTAAGGAAGAAATAATTGTAGTTTTGGGTCAGTAGCTTTGGATTAACCCATTCCATTAAAGGACCTCTAGGTCAACACAAGGAACAATGGATATCTCCCCAGAAGGAAGCATCAATCCTCAAACAAATTAAATTATATATAATGTCTAAAAATATTTCTCCAAGGAAATAACCCAAGATGGCACTTTAGCTCATTATGCAAGTACTAAAAAACATACAGCAGAAGCAACCGGATTTAGTGAGAGAACAATTTACCGAATTTTCAAGGAATCAAAAGAAAGGAGTGGGGTACATAGAGGTCCGATTTCCAAGAATGTGAAAGAAAAAGTCGACCAAAACCTGTTACTACTTTCAACAAAAGAGTTTTATGCTGAACTGTTTTAATTTCTAAGATAGGAAGGAAATTCAAACAGTGGAGAAAATGATATTACAAATGAAAGAGAATACAGATTTCAGTGGATATAAGGAGTCATTAAGAAAAGTTATGCATAAAATAGGATTCAAATTTGTGACAGTAAATGGATGGAAGTTCTTGATAGAGAGAAGTGATGTGATAAGAGCAAGAACTACATTCTTACGGGAGATGAAAAACATAATGAAAACACAGAAGAATGTTCAATTGCCTACCTTGATGAAACATGGGTAGATCAGCATTACACTCTAAATAAATGCTGGGTAGATATAGATAAATCCAGAGATCGGTAAAGGTGGCAGACTTATTATTTTGTGCTCTAAAAATTGAAACAACAAAATTTTCTGGAAATATATTTCTATGAATGAAATAATGCAGCAGACAATATCATGTGACTATGAAGAACGGTAGAGTACGTAACACCCTGTACAATAAAAATTAAAATAGGATATACCTGGTATAAAATGATCAATGAATTATAAATTAATGAGCCCTTTAATTCCTAAAGGTAGACCAATGTCACTTCAAATAATAAAATAATATAGCATACGAAAACTAAAGCATAAAATAATGAAAATTAATAAATACTATACTTACATTTAAAAGTAAAAGAAATCTGCGAGGAAGAGAGAGAGAGAGAGAGCATATCCAATGCACAGAGATTATTCTTCAAATTACATTTGTGCAATCGTTAAACAAACTCGACAGTATGTAAAATGTCAGAAGAAACCATAGAAACAAAAGAAAAACTTTTGATTAAAAGAAGACAAACAACCCCAATAATTGCTGGAAGTGATGTGACAAAACACAGTCCAAAATTGTGAACTTACATTTAAAGGAGGAAAGAGTTACCTGGTGATAGTTCATATTTAAATTTCATTTAATTTATGATCATATATATTCATTTATGATAATAATGTTTCTAAAGCAAGAGTTAGCTCTAAACTCTGTTGTTTACAAGAGAAACAAAACCAAGGAATACCAAAGAGGATTATAACAGGTCAAGGTCTTAGGAAGGAAGAGTATCCACAATCCACAAGTTACCTTCAAGAAATGGAGATATGTCAACACTGTAAGCGATTGGGGGCCCACCTTTTGACCAAATACACTAGGGAGACTATAACTCTGCTGACACTTTTAAATGATCTGATTATAGTGATGATGCTTGATAATTTATATTGTACCATGTATCCAACTGTGTATAGGGATTAGCTTCATGTGGGTAACAGCATTTTGAAAGTACAACTGTTTTCAGACCTCTAGAACTTTTCATGATTTAATGGACATGGACATAGTCATCATTTCAAGTTGGTATGGCTGAACATGTTCTACATTGTTAAGGCTGGTAATAAAAAATGGGTTTGTATGAAAACTTGTTTTATTGTAAAACTATGGCACTTTTAAGTGATGATTACCAACTCAGCCAGTTATCAAGTTATTCCTTCATACTTTCATTACATCCAGTTGAAATACTGAAAATATATTACAAGTAGCTAAAGACCTGGCTACTTTCTAAAATGTTATATTAGTAATCATCCTTCAAATTAAGACAAGATGATAGTTTCACTATTATAAGAGGATTTTGTGGTTTTGCATTCAGTATTTCAAAGAGATTTTATAGTTTTATATTTCAAAGGTTCATTTATGAATTCTCTTTTTAAATTTCCAGGAAATTGAAATGCGTTTGGAACCGTGGATATGGTGCATGGCCATATTCACTGTTTGGCGAGGACTGGTAATCACCTATTCATCAGTTGTCAATGATATGGTATTTGCTTATCATATTTTGATGTGCCTGTTTTGGCTTTCGTTCATTGCTGGGAACATATTCGCTTGGCTTGTTGTCCACTCATTCTACCATGAACTGTGTGAGGTCACTCGTTTGGAAGATGTGGCCAGAGTCAAGGTAAGTGTCAGTGATGTGTTGGTTTTACTCTGTGTATACAGTAGTTTCCTTTGATACTGTGTTGCACTTGAAAACACTTTACTCAGAATTTATCTAATCCATCAGTTTTAGTTAAGTTATGTGCTTCTGTGATCTGTATGTGATTTTCAGTTTAATTCCCATTTAGCAATTCAATTGAAATTGGTAAAAGTAGTGACTAGAAGTGTCTTGTATTCATGATACAAGAAGAATTTTCAAAATTACATTCTGCAATATATAAAACATCAGTCAACTGACCTGATTTTGAGGTAAGCTTAAAACACCAACTAATTTTATGTTTTTTTTCCTTCAAGTCATACTATTTAACTGAAAGACGACAAACAGCTTATTAGCAATATAGTTTAATCCATTTTATTTTAATAGTATTAGTGGATACAAGAGTAGTTAGCCATGATGGAGCATAGTAAATTTAATTGTGTAGTTTTCATATAGTGCTGAGCATTATTTACAAGCTGGTTTTAAGATTGTAATTACAGTAGCTTAGATGCCAACATTGATCCAGTGTCTGGAGTTTCATTATGCCCAGGTGAAGATATAATCAAGTCCCAATAAATCCTGTTAAGTTTGGGTATATTATTCAACATATGCCCTGTTACAAAGTCTAGGGAATAATCTGAGTAATCTCGTATGGTCTCTCTTATCTTCTTATATTTTAACTTTCTCTTATCATGGTATTTATTTTCAGGGTGGGTGTTTATAAAGCTAAATGATTGCCTTCATATAAATTCAAGCAGATTAGGATAGCATGTTTGTTTATTTTTCTAAAATGCTAAGCACTTTAGTATTTCTTTTAGTGTGCTTCTCAAAATATTGACCCTTCATTGCAGTTATAAAGACTTTTATATTGACTTTGTAGCTTTTAACTTGATATGATCATCCTATATACAAACTTGGCTCTTGGTTTCTGCTGTATAGAGATCACATATTTTTTATAGAAAATTGTATTCATGGTAATGAGCTGATTCAATGATACATTTCTCATTAAAAAATATGCATAGATTGCATGTTTAAATAAACTTATTTAAATCAAAAGAGAGAACATTTCTCTGCCATTCTGAGGAACAGAATTACAAAATAAAAGAATAAATAGGGTTGAGAATTTGTTGTTCATCATTAGGGGGCCAGGTTATTCTGCACCTGATTCACCCTTGGTTTTTTAGTAGCATGCTGGTATTGAATTTATTACTTTATTTAGAATTTTCATGGATAGATGACAAGTCCATTAACAATGCTATTCACTTTGCACTGTGCTTGAGGGTGTCTAAGTGGGTGTGTTGTCTGTGAAGTTCTTAACTATACATTTCACCATTTGTTTCTGTATGTTTCTTAATTTGGTGTTAGTGCTTGTCAGTGTTCTCACAAACAAATGGTGTTTTGTCCTGCATTGCACCTTTGTCTTACCTTCTTGCACCTTCTTACAGATGGACACAATGAGTACCATGGGGTACAGCTCACGACCCACAACTCCTGGTGCACGCTCAACTCTTTCTACTCAGTCAGATTATAAAGTGTAGTTCAGTTTTCTAACTGAATATGTCTCATTTTAGGTAATTGTGTTAATACAAGAACTTTTTTTGTCCTATTTTTAGTGAGTATGAGGTTTTGCAGATATGAATATGGTAAGTTTTTTAGCAGGATTAAATCTTATTGATATTTGAGAAGGACGTAATACTAGTTATGAATGCACTAATAAATCTAGTGTCCAGTCTGTTTATGACAGCTTTATCACATATTTTAGTTCTCAGAATTTATGTGAACATATACAGTATGTATTGAAAACAAATTTTTAGTATTTTATGTCTAGAAGATTCCTGTAGTAACAGCAAAGCATCCTTGGTAATGGAAATTCCCAGGCCCACACAATAAGAGATGAAGTTTAAAAGAATCACAGTAGTCTGATTTTTCTTTCATGGATATTTCTTGTTTTTTTCTTGAATTAAGTTATTTTTTCTTTATAAATTTCTTGAACCAGTAAAATTTAATGATGTTTCCAGCCTTTGCTTTATACAAATACATTTTCTTGTCTTTTTTGTTTTATTCCTATCTGTGGGGGATGAATAAGACAATTTTAATTTTTGAAAAAAGATATTGAATCATTACACCTTAATATTGTCAATCTAAAGTCATTTTATGTACTTCAATTTCTTTATTTTTATTTTTTAGGACTAGTTTGAAGCTTTTATCTAAATGTTACAGTGCACATGCACATACAGTTTCAAAACACTGAATGTTTAGTTTGTTAGCATTTTCTCATGCCCAAATGTTTTTACAGAGTGAGACAGTAAGTAAACTTCACCCATTATTGAACAGTTTCCATTTACTTTATTCAGTGGGAAATGTCTGATAAGTCTTTCATACTTCTTAGTCTCCTACTAAAGAGAGGTTTATGTGGTCATCATTTATTGATACTCAATTGCTGATGTAGCGTTGTCCCCTGTTGTACAGTATATCTCTTTAGAACTTAAAATCCTTATATTTTTATCCATGCTATAGGCAGTGTTAAATGTTCATTTTAGCATCCCATGACCTCATACTTTGCTTTTGTCATCCATTTCAGCTGGAGTATCTTCCCATCCAGGTGTCCAACCTTTTAACTGTATTGAACTTACTCTTTCAAAAGAATGCTTTGAACTCAATCAGGAAAAAGTATGGGCTGGATGCTTTGAACAAAGCAATGCATTCTTATGTTATTTTATTGTTTTTTTCTTGCAGTCCTTCTCAAATATTTTTAAATGGAAATTTAATGGGGTTACTGTTGTTGGACCAAGCATCAGGGTCTTTTGTGAGATCTTTGTAGCAAGCTGGTCCATGGATGATGAAAATTGAAATTCTCATCTGCTAATGCAGGAGTGGAGTCCAGCCTGTTCTGTAACCTCACAGAGTTTGAAATTAGTGTTTCTCCATGAATGAATTCTATCCATTTATCTTCTGTGTGGTCTTTAGTATCCTGGGGGCTCTTGGAGAAGGCTGGTTTGTTTTCATCAAGTTGAGGTTTAAGCCATAGATGAGTATGTCCAGTTTTTAAATATCTTTAGAATCTACTTCTCAAAAAGAATTTTAGACTAATGCAGAATTATAATAGATATAAGTTTTACTTATATGCAAATAGTGTGTTATGTACTCTTATTTTTGTAATATGCTTTATAAACTTATATTGTTCCATGTCTCTTACATTATTGCTCAGAAAACACTCAGTGTTTTGAACATTTATAAAAATGTTCTCTCAAGATACTAAGATAACACAAGTACCAGCCTCAGTAACTGCTCTTTGGTCTGCTGCACAGTTCTTAAAAAAAAATAAAATTAAGGAAAAAGAAGTTTTTAAGAACATGGTCATCTGACCTGTATATATGACTTATTGATCATTTTATTCCTTTTAATTTTTCAGATGGAAACAATGAGTTCTTTCACAGCCTCACGACCCACCACACCTGGTGCAAGGTCAGAGGTGTCTTCCAAGATGATTCCATGATTTTTTTCATCATGGCACGATATTTACCAAAAAAGGAATTATTTTTATAATAAGCTTTTTATTGGAATTACAGAATACTGTATATCTAAAACACTAAAGAAAATATTTTTGCTCTTAAAGTATGGACATTATATAAAACAGTATTTTTTATGTCTTGTAAAAAAAAAAGTTTAAAGTATTACACAGTAACAAGCTGTGGTAACTGGAGTACACAAATGGTTCAGGCAACTGAAAGAATGTACAGGGAATAAAATTGCCCTACCATATATTAGAGAGTATAAGTTGTTATAAGTTGACATTATAAAAGTTTCCTGTTAATGAGAGACTTCTCAGAGTATCACAATAATATGATGTGTCAACATGAAAGTACTTGAATTAGGTTTCTTCAAATGACATCTTACTTCTTGGCTTTCAAATTGCAGGGTAAGATAGATTCAGGAATTTGCATATGGCCATTTCATTTCTCTGTGACATTCCAACATCTTTGCTAGTCATGAGACCAGCAAGTGCTTCTTTGATAATATTTCATGAATCTCAGTTGTTATTAAGTGTTAATTTAGATTCCGCCTTACTTTGTTTCAGCTTAATAAGGCACACCCATAGTTCTTTGCTTATGGCAAGATTTTTTGTTTTGGGAATTTTTATATGGAGGTTATTATTATAATTCTGTGCACAAAATAAGTAGTAGGAAGTGTTGCGCAGTATAGATATTTTCACCATTAAACAAAATCAAAAACTTTTATTCATTGTTCAAGTTTAATTCCAAATAGTATAAACTTTGGTAAATTTCATAGAGGTATATATTGACACAGTGCCTCATCAATTTACCAGAATTAGATATGTTGTCAATATTTTTATATTAGCTTCCTATTTTGATGTAACATCATTATGCATAGTTAGATTTGAGAAAAAATGCATCTCAGGATACACTAGATCAGATGTTTCATTAGATAGGATAATTGCAAAGAAAATATTTGGGAGTTATATTTTACTGTTTAATTATGGGAAGTAGAATGCCACCATAGTTTAATTATTAGCAGAAGTGCAAGTAGTTATTTTAATGCATTTAACCATTTTAAAGTTAGAACAGTACTTTTGTTTTTTGTTTTCCTTCCACATTATGAGTTATCTGAAACAACTGATTTCTGAGTCTGCACTGATGGATGGTTAGTAATACACTTTTGAAAGTATCTTATATCAAGAAGTAAATTTTATGCAATGCTTTGCTATTGCATAGTTTTCTCCGTTGCTCAAACTTTCTTGAAAGTTGTTTACACCTGCAGTAATTTTGTGCTTTTTCCAAAATGCTACTTATGCACAGAAACACATCTACAATTGGTTTTGTCATTTCAGCATGAATTTTGGCTTCATGTTTTCATGTTATTAAGTGAAGTGATATTCAGAAAGCAAATAACTGTGGATTGTGTAGTCTCATTGTAGCTTTGAAAGGGTAGCTATTATTCTTGTAGACTCACTCCTAGGTCCATAGAATAGGATAGCAGTGTATTCAGTGGCACATTACTGTTTTATATGTATAAAGGTACCTTTGGTAAGTTGCTGTTTATATCTGTCATGTGACTGGCATATTTTGAAATCCTGTTGTTTTGATTTCAGTTTGTCTCTCAAGTTTTAGTGACAGGAAGTGACTAAGTTTTGCTATTGCTATGTTTGCTTTAATTTTTTTACTTAGGATTTAGCAAATGGTAATTAATAGCATAGAGAAGATGTTTGTTTAAAAGGGCACACTACAGTATATTGAGCAGTTTGGGAATTAAAATTACTTCAGTATTATTGCCACAGAGAATTCAGAACCTTACTTGGTACTGCCAGTGAAGTGAATCAAAGGTTTTTGTACAGTTATATATTGTAGTAACTAAGGATTTTACTCCTAGCTAGTTGAAAAATCCTAATGTAGCTTTATTTACAATATATACATTATAATTTTTACACAAAGATCATAGAGTTTCTGCAGACACTGTTTTACTTGAGTTAATTCGTAAAAGGTCAGCATTTATTAATGTTCTTCCTGGATTGTAAAACTTTTTTTCTGAGAAAGCCTTAAGAAATAACCAGTCGACTTGTCATGTGAAGGTGAAGTCGTAGAGGAGTTTGCCAACTTAGGATCCCAGTCACTAGAATACATTCACCATTCATTTGTATTAAATATGATACATATCATTATTGTGCATTCTCTTTGGATGATGGGTTGTGATTGCACAGAATACTGTACTACTTTTAACATTTAAAACGTACTGCAAATCCATATTCTTTATTACTATAAAGTGTTAGGTAATGTTAATTACTGTAATAATGTAAGTGGAAAGTCAGTACTAGGTAATGTTAATTACTGTAATAATGCAAGTGGAAAGTCAGTACTATATGTTTACAGTAGTAGAGTGTTAGGAAGTGACAAAGCAAAAGCAACACCATTTTGCATTCTTGAATGCAAAGCATGCACTGGGAGATGGATGTAAACACTGTCTTTACAAATACTATATATTTACAGTAGTAGAGTGTTAGGAAGTGACAAAGCAAAAGCAACACCATTTTGCATTCTTGAATGCAGTGCTAAGCTGCAGCTGATGCACTGGGAGATGGATGTAAACACTGTCTTTACAACACCGCATGGTGGCAAGTACAAGTTATGTCTGATGTGAATAGGTGTAAAATTGTACAAAATTAGGTATCCCAGAATATTTTTGGGCTCCAAGGTCACAACAGTATTTAAAGTTTAGAGGGTTAAGAGTTATCCTTGGATTTTCAGTTTTGGTAGGATAGGCACCCCCAACTAAGTTGAATTTATACATCTCTAGTATAATAACCACAAGCTTTTGACAGTAGGTCCAAATGTGATAATTTTCTGCAAAAGGGAGATAGATTACACCATAGCATTAGAATCTTGGACTTAATAGTCCAGCAGTCAGTAGCCTAATAATCCAAATTAATTTTGTGAAAAATATCAAGCTAATTATAGGTAACATTTTCCAACTTGTGTGTCTTATGATCCAGGAAAAATGATACAGTATATGTTTATAAAATGTTTGCCTCTACATCAGGAAAAGGTTGAAGGGACCCATTTTTGTTATAAATTTGATTGTGAATATAGTTCAAATTTAGAAAAAGTTCCGTCCAGTATCATGGTTGTTGCAGATAGTAACAATAGTCCGTCCACTAAAGAAACACTTCTTCCTTGAAGTGTTTATCCATTCTAATTTTGTATATTCATTATTAATTAAACAATAATTTAAAATAATTTTTTTCTTTTACCTTTGCAAGGAAGAATATCTGAGGATTTAAAAAATCCCATTTTACAAAAACTTCTCTCATAGAGTCTTATTTTCTGTGATGTGGAATTGATTCATGCAAAGTTTCAGCAGTCAAGTTCACCTTTGAACTCATTTCTCTTGAGCTGTTATCCTTTGCCCAAAAAGACCTGAGTAATTTATTTATGCTTCAAGCAGATCATTGATAAAAACCTTGGCAGAGTCAACAACTGTGAATACTGATTTAGAGCAAGTCCCCTACTAGAGAATTAATCCATCACTCCAATCACCAACAGCTCTCTGTTATATTGCAGGGTTTTTGTGATGCTGATATCTGTTATTTGATACAGTTTTCTCTTTTCCTGTTTGGATTACGGTGATTATCAGGTGACAGGCAATTTCCAATGCTCATTATTTTTGCAAATAGTTAAAGTAATTTCAATGTGCCCTCATTGCTTCTCATTTTGCTCAAAACAGTCTGGAGCACAAGAGCCAGTTATCCATAAGCATACTGGAATGCATGAAAACTTGACAAAAGACGAGATAGTACTAGAAAATCAGGTAAACAGCCTTACATTGATGATATATAAAGTACAAGGGGATGTTCTGCCATCAGGAATATATTGGGAGATAAGGTTGTTTGAGCATGCTAGTATCCCATCAACTTCATAAATTGAAGGTACAATTAAGCCAGTGGGTGGTGACACTCATTGCATCTCTCAGCCAGATACATTCCAGGCAAGAGGAATGCTTTGGCAGATAAGCTGTCATCGGGGTCAAGTGCTGGGAACAAGGTGGTCACTTCATCTGGAAGTAGCAGAAAGGCTATTCCATCTGTGGGAAGGCCAACAGTAGACCTCTGCGACTAGATACAACAGAAAACAAAGGTATTTTGTTTGGTCATTCCAGATCCCTGGGCCATGGCAGAAGACGCCCTGCAACACACTTGGGACAAACTGGATGTTTATGCCTTTCCCCATTTTTGCCTGATCTGTTAAGTAATCAAGAGAGTGTAATGACTTCTCAGAACCCCAGGATGACCCTAGTGGCTCCCTTGTGGCCACATGCAGAGTGGTACCTAGATCTTCTAGCTCTGCTAACCGAAGCTCCGAGGGAGATTCCTCCTGGCACAACCTTCTTTGCCAACCTCACATCAGCAAGCGAAAGGCTTTCTCACAGAGCAGCAGCAGGGATGTCTGGCTATCTCAGAAGATCATCTACACCTACATACCAGGGAAAATGGCCCGTCTACTGTGATTGGTGTTGTCACTTGGAACTTCTATTCAACAAGTAGTGGACTTCCTCGTATTCCTCCATAGGGAGAAGCTACTCTCTGTGTCAGTCATCAACGGCTATAGAGCTGCCCTAGGATTAGTTATGCGTTTGAAAGGTGTAGACCTTTCTGCCTCATGGGAAATCTCTATGCTTCTTAAAAGGTTTGAACAGTCCTGTTCCCTGAGAGATCTTAAGCCTCCTAATTGGGATTTGACCCTGGTACTTAGCAGCCTCACTCTTGCTCCATATGAAGCCTTATGGGGCTCATCAGAGAAATTTAACCCTCAAAGCAGTCCTTTTATTGGCCTTGGCTTCATCGAAGAGAGTAGGTGAACTTCATGGATTCTCTTTTAATGTTAAACACTTTGGGGTTTGGAGGTCTGTAACCTTCGAATTTGTCCTGGAATTCGTAGCTAAGACTCAAAACCCTCAGTTCACGATGACAGGTTCGAGTCATTCTCAATCCCCTCCCATGGAGATTTTGTTTGTAGCTACCCAGATGAATTACTTTCATGTCCTGTCAGAGCACTGCGTAGCTATCTGAAAAGGACTACATCTCAGACCTGAATGTCAAAGACTTGTTAGCACAGGATGGAACAAGAAAGAAGTGTCCCAAGAACACCATCTTTTGGCTACGTGAAGTGATTAAACAAGCATGCAGTACCTCTTCACATACAGATGCCAAAACAGTGCATGCCGGAGCCTATGATGTTAGGGCTGTGGCCCTTCCCTCGCTTTCAAAAAGAACTTTGTTCATGAGGGTCTGAAGGTCTCACCAAACGACCTTCACATCCTTCTATCTGCAGGACATTGCCCATAGGTCCTTGGACACTTTTTTCCTTGGGTCTGGTGGTGGCTGCTCAACAAGGTGTGTAGCTCATCCAGTGCCCCTGTCAGGACAGCTTGCATCTTTCCAAATTCTTCCTTTCTCTTCTTTTCCTCTTCTGGCGGGCAGCTGAGAGATTTGAACAGTCATTTGCTGGAACTGGTTAGGTACAGGTGAATGTGCACCCATTCTATTTGTCATATTTGATTGTTCCTGCACAATACAAATTCCTTAGTAGAAGCAAGACCCTTCCTCCCTCTTACAAAGGGAGAGTGGAACTGGCAACAGAACAAGATTGGTAGCTAACGTGAATTTTGTTGTCTCCGACAATTACAGGTTCTTTCCCTTCTTCCAAGACACAATGTAGACATTGTCTCTTAGTCTGGATGTCTGGCTGTTGAGTAACACTTCGCTTATCAGATCAGAGGCGTACAACTCCTTCCTATGCTGTAACAGTTACCTGGGCTGCAAGAAAACTGAAGCATCATGATATCCGCTAGGGGGAAACCAGGTCGGACTCTGCCCACTTCTTGCCCCATTGGCTATCTCTCATTGCCACCAAAACCCTGTGCTATTAATAACCACGGATTTCTCGATGGAACATATATACTGTATACTACTGTACATTATTCGCGAAAAATTCACCTAATTGCGGTATTTTTTCATAGAGAAATATTCACAAATTACTGTATTTTCATATTTTTGTTACTAAATGCACTTTTTGTGATAAAACTATTAAAATATTAAGGTAGAAGCATTTTTAGAGGTTTTTTTGGTGTTTTGAACTATCACAATAGGCATTTCTAACAGTTTTTAAGAGGGGTTTTAAGTATTCGCGAGATTTTAGCTATTTGTGGGGTATGGTGGTACACATCCCCCTCAAATACTGGGGCTCAACTACAGATTGATTTAAAATTTGGAGAAAATTTATTAATTGTCACTTTGTTTCATGCCAAAGAGGCCTACAACAAGAACTTTTTTTTATGGTTTATAATGAGGAAACTACAGATTTGTCTTGATTTGTTTGTATTTGTAACAATGACTGCTCAACTTTGCTATTGATTCTTGTGAGATGTGCTTGTCGCTATGAATCCTTAACTCCCATGGTGGGATTACTGTAAAACAAAATGGAGGAGCAGAATGAAGATCAGCATAATATAAAGGTTATGGTGACAGAAACTATGCCGTGATGGTGAGAATGGCTTTGCTCCAGTTCTTGCAAATTGTATCTTAATTTGAGAGTGGCCCAGGTTAACCTTGCCCTAATTGTTTATGCATGGGTTTGATTCTCGCCAATGGAGATTAGGTTTCTTCATTTGTTCTTCATTTGAAGTTAAAGGTTTGTAGAGACAACCATTTCAAAACGTGTGAAGGTCATTGTAGCTGTTACAGTACATTATGCTTAATATTTGAGAAGGCATTTGATAGTACTGTATCAAAACAATTCAATGGGCATTATGAGAGCAAAGTCCCAGAATAACTAGTTAAGTAAGTGATGTTAATCCATTATGAAGTCTGCAGTGAAGATAGTCGCATGTGTATTAGAAGAATTAGAGGTAAATGTTGATATCCATCAGGAATTAGCCTTGTCCCCTTTCTTGTTTATTGTGGTATTGTAGGAAACTACAAAGGGGTGTAGAAGGTGAGACTCCTGGGAATTGCTACAGTAGAATCTGAGGAAGAGGTGGTGGAAGCACTATGGGGAAAGAGGACTGAAACTCAACTTAAGCAAAACAAATTAGGATGGTTGGAAAAGAAGTACATGAAAAATGCTGCCACGAAAGTGGTTATGTACTGTTGCGGGAAAAGTGTGGCGGTGAATTTAGTGCAGTGTTATGCACTGATTGTAACAGATGGTGTCAAAAGTTGCTAAGGATTACAAAACATAGGTGGAGTAGAGGTTTTCAATGCCCAAGATATATCAGAAGAGCCATTGGGGAAAAGAGAGGAGTGAGGAATCATGTGACGGATGGTTAGACGTATGGAGAAGTACAGTAGAACATTTCTGTTACCAAGGTTATACTTTTGACTGTAAGTAAGAACTGAGACAGCAGTAAGAAGAGGAGTAGCTTTAGCATATGGATGAAATGAAGAGAGGTAACTAAACTAGGTGAAGAGTGAAGACATATGATGTAAACATTAGCCTGTGCGACGAAAACATAAACGCTGACAAGGAAAATTAAGGGGATTTTTTGGTTGCGAATACGGAATGTCAAGAGTCATAGTCAGAACATAATGAAGAAATGTGATGTACAGTGGTAGAAAATAGACGGATCTCAAAAGCATCAGATGTGATGAGAAGGGATGAGGAACTTCACCTGGTAAGCAGTAGGAAGGCCAGAGAAATGAAGACCTGGAGGAAGCCAAGAAAATCATGCAAATCAAATACTGTAGAAGAAAACGAAGTCCTGTTGGGGGTTTTCAAAGTAAAATCATACTATTAAAGTCTTCGAAATGTTTGATGATGAATTTAAAGAAATGTTGAAATAATGGAAAATGAATGGTGCTTTATTTTTAAATTTCTCATCATATTTGAGAAACACTTGTGCCGCCGACGTTAACGATATACTTAGACTACTTAAGCTATCTTTATCACTCTCTGGACCAGACTAAAAGATAGCCTGCAATATTCACACGCGTATTTTCCCTCTTTACTAGGAAGAGAGTCTACAGTTTTAAAGTATGCCAATTAACCTCTCACTATTGTCAGATTTAAATGGAGGCGTAGACTTGGTCTGATAGAGGGATGACGCATTTGCATCACTGCAAGCTAAACAAATGAGAGAGAAAAGACAAATTAATTATTCAGTTTTCGTTGTGGTAGGAAGAGACGGCGTTACAGGACAAGAACATAAACTTACTGAACTCGCTCATGTGGTCGTTCCCGGTTGACGGGAAAAAAAAAGTACTTCATGATGTTACCCGGGAAAAAAAGTTTTTTTCATTATTTGTGTCGAGAAATTATTGCTCACCGTTTATTAAGGTGAAGCAGCCTACTCCGCGTTGTTAACAATGATATTACAACACTTTGACGACTTTTACTGTTGTACTTGTGGCAAGCATTATTAGAGTAGCCTATCATCAAGCGGACGGAAGAAAATGACACAAATCAAGGTCGAGCGATGACATTGGAAAACGAAATTCACTAGCCATGTACTGCCGAGAATTCCCGTTGTATGTTACCGAACTAATGGAAGAAGCGCATGACAAAGTATAAGAACACAGTGTTAATGAGTGTCGCTGCTGTGTTCTAAGCGGACGAGAGGAAATTAATGGTACTCCAAGGTCAAACACTTGACAGTACTAGAGTAACCGTTATAAACCAGCGCTTTGCCTAACGTGTCTTCTTATTACCGAGCTACAGTAGTGACTAAACTCGAAATTGCAAGTGACGTCACATAAAATGACATGAGGTCAATCTGCAAATAAATAAAGGAAACATGCTTCAGATGATCTGACATCGATGGAAGAGTATAAAAATTAGCAAAAGGGAAGCAATATAGTTAACTCATAATTTGTTTATCGCCTGTATTTTACTATGCTTGCAAAATATGTCTATTTCTTCTAGTCTGCACAGCCACTCACCGTTATTCAACTTCCCAATAAGGTGCCGTTAATGCACCTCACGTTGTGCATTGTAGGCATTACTTAAGGTTCTTGGCAACGTCCCTTCGGCCCCTAGCGGCAACCCCTCTCATTCGTATTACTTCACTTCCGTTCTTATTCCCTTTCTTCCATCTTACTTTCCACTCTCTCTTAACAGTTGTTTCACAGTGCAATTGCAAGGTTTTCCTCCTGCTGTACCTGGAAGACCTTGTACTCTGTTTCCCTTTCAGCTCTGAATGGCCCCATAGATCCCAGCGTTTGGCCTTTGGCCTAAATTTTGTATTCCATTCCATTTCACAGCTAATCAATTTTAAGAAATATATTTGTAATAGCCATACAATATTCTACTACTTCAGTGTTGTCTTAGTTGTAAAGGTGAGCCAATTAAGAAATCTCTTCTTGAGTAATGGTCATCTGAGAAATGCGACGCACTCAAAAAACCTTTCTGCTTTCCAGTATCTAAAACAACTAAAGTAACTTCAGGTTCGAACTGTTTCAAGGCCCCCTCTCCACACCTCAGTAAGAAATTTTGCCAAAATAGATGAACATCTGTGCTTATCTTTTCGTCATCGGGGTTTAGGTCATGATGCAAGGTGGGTGGGGGAACTTAATCGTAACTGGTTATTTTATATATACTTGGGCTCATTATTTTACATATATTTATACACGAATATCTGTGCATCTGTAACTTTTAAGCATGTTGACTGATTATTGAGGTATCTTATGGGAAGCATGAGGGAAGGTCAAGGACATTTGCATTATATGTGCGATGCCAAGTATCTCATATTTCCATATGATGTAACTTAGATTAATGATAAGAAAAAAGCACAGGGAATGTTTGGAAATTTTATGGTCACTGAAGCAGCCCAGTTATCATTCTTCACAATCAGCTGATCGCCCGCGCCGACTCATGTGGCCCAAATTTCATGCATTCATTGAGCCAGTCGGCTATTCATAATTTCAACCAAGGTCCAAATTGAACCTTGGTTTCAAAAGTAGAAGGAACACCAATGCGACCGAAATGTTTCGTTTCGTCTTTATGTTGTTTCATCGGTCATACGCAGACACACAGAGGCGCGTGCGCGCATACACATGTAAACTTTAGCCTGCGATTAGTCATAGGTAAGGTCTAAAGAATCTTTAGACCTTGGGTATAATTGTATGAAGTCAATGATGCTGAGGGTTGATTTTGTTGTTTAATATCCTCATAGCCCTAGTAGCTCAAAAAGTAGGACGTTTTCTACACCCGGTGTTCATCCTCATATCAACTGTTAAAGAATAGATTTGACTGAGAATATTGCCCTGCTTTTCGTTTGAGCGTGCACGTAAGCCACTTTAGAAAGTAACTTAACTATCTGTAGAGACAGAAGGAAAGCACACAAAGATAGAAAAACTTTTTTTTATTTACTTATATATATTTTTTGGCCGTTTTCCTTGATAGGAGGCTTAACGCAGAAGGATATTGATTAAATTTGTATCTGTGAGTCATGCGATACCACGGTCTAGACTAGACTGGGTGTGATCCAACCCAAGATTCCTCACGCCGGGGACCAAGTTATTTCCAACTTGGTTCTCGAGTTGCTCCGTTTACTGCCATTTTTTTATGGGCAGTTACTATCTCTCTCTCTCTCTATTCCAACGTGTTCTTTCTTCGTGCTCATTAATATATTTTGTTTCTGTCTGATTGAACTCTCTCTCTCTCTCTCTTCCAACGTGTTCTGTCTTCGTGTTCATCGATATATTTTGTTTCTGTCTGATTCAACACTCTCTCTCTCTCTCTCTCTCTCTCTCTCTCTCTCTCTCTCTCTCTCTCTCTCTCTCTCTCTCTCTCTCTCTCTCCACAGTCAACTATGACGACGTTGCTCTTTCCGATTTTTTACCTTCAAAGATTAAATCAAAATGTTCTTCTGCGATTTTGTCCTTTGACAAATGTAACCATCTTTATTGTAATTCATTCTGAGCCTACGTTGACATCAGATCTAATAAAAAAAAAATATGCATATATTTTCAGCTTTCACAATATCGCCGTTATCTGTCAACAGGACACAAACTTGAATCAGCAATTGCTTGCTCACGGGATACGTCATATTCGTAACTGGCAATGAAGTTGCCAAAGGGACGGGTCATGAGATTGTTGTCTGTGAGTGTTAAGTGTTTCTTATTTTAAGTGACATTCCATTTATAAGTTTGAATCAAACAGGAATCTGTTTCCTTTAATGTCAATTTTTTTAGTATGTAAATAGTATTGTTTTTTAATTTATAATTTTTTTCAGGAAATGAAACTTGGCAGTAACAATTTATCATCCAAAACCCTTTATTAACGAATGGTATTAATGTCACGCCAAAGTGTGAATTAATTCCACACTGAACATTATCGGTAAAAGCGTTGAATTGGTCGATCACAGATGTTTTAGATTTAAATTTAGGAACTGGTGCTCCCTCCAATTGTGAAGCCAAACAATTCTGAGTCTAGCCAGTACTTGCACCGATGACTACTAAAGAAAGCCAGTCAAAGCTGGCGCAAAAGTTCCCGTGACATAGAGAGCAGAAACTTGCAACAGACTAAGTCCAACATGAGCAGCAGCTGGTCGCAAGCAGCGAGAAGTCATATGTAATTTAATTTTTACCTCAACATTACCCAAGAGAGGAAATTAAGTGGAATAATGCAATCTGTGGATGAGAATTACCATGAAATAAAGCTTAAGACTATGCATAACATTTCGTGACGAATGGCTAAATCGTAACTGGAATGATTAGTAAGAGAAAATGTCAGCTTGGGGACAATGTGTCTGAAATAGCTACACCCTTTAGCGCAGATGAAAGACCAATATCCCATCAACTGGCAGAACGAGTGATCCAAAGTTACAGAGGGGTATTAATATTTCCTATACTGGAGAAAGCTACCCACTGTTATGTAACCATACAAATATTCATTTTCAGAAAGCAAAGCTAAAGGAAAGTTATCGAGGATCTGTAGAGATTCTCGAAAACTCTCTGTATAGACTCCGTAGGGGGCAATGCCGTCACTGCATCTCACGCGGTGCACTGTCGGCATCATTTAAGGTTCTTTGCAGTGTGCCTTCAGTCCCTAGCTGCAATCCCTTTCATTCCTTTTACTGTAGCTCCGTTCATATTCTCTCTCTTCCATCTACCTTTCCATTCTCTCCTAACAATTGCTTCATAATGCAACTGGGAGGTTTTCCTCCAGTTACACCTTTAGAACCTTTCCGTGGCTGAATGATCTCATCGATCCCAGTGCTAGGCCCTTGGCCTAAATTTTATTTTTCATTCCATTCTCTGTATATTCACTTTCCAAAGATATGTAAATCTTTAGACAGTTGCATAACTGTACTTTAATACTCATGCTACTGTGAGTTTGTCCTAATTCTTAGACCCTGGCACCATAATTTGAGTTATATGTGGGATAAAAAATATTGTTTCACTCCTCGGAAAATGCAACATCGGCGTGTTGCCGCATATGATGCGTCTAATTTCAAGTGTGGTTAGACGAAGCGACGCCAAGCCTATGTTGCCATTATAGCGAGACAGTCGCGAGGGTAACATTAAAGGTGACGACCAAAATACCAGTCATCTACTTGAGAACGACCGTCACATCCAACGGTCCCACCCTCCCTGCTCCAGTTCCGAGGAGATTTTGCAGTCATAGCAACGTTCCAGGAAATTCTCTCTCTCTCTCTCTCTCTCTCTCTCTCTCTCTCTCTCTCTCTCTCTCTCGTTCCAAGTAATTTTTATGCTCACCCAGCCTATCTCCGAAAGCACACAATTCGGACGATGCACAGATTTTGTTCTTAGCTCTCACGTTTCGTCTCGTTTTTAATATGAAATATGGACTCTTATTGTCAGTTTCTTACATACGTTACCTTCTGTTCAGAAACACAAACTGTTAAGCAGCTGTGTGTACTTTGCAAAACGGAGACACCTGCTTCTTGGCTGCTCGATGGTCCTGTTGACCTACGAAGTTATAACTTACCCGGGTTATTTTTCCAAGCAAGAGCTTAAATTTCACGTTATATTCACATTAAATTTTCTTCACTGTGTATGTAAACAGTGGAAAACACTTTTGGCCCTGGATACTTCTTTGAAGAATGGTTTTTCTTCTCTTTGTGACATCTATTCGTTTCTTCAAATGAGGTTAACGAATTCACTGAAAAGCTCTTCGTCGTCCGTTCTTGGGTGGAATGGCAATATTGGACTTCGCAAGTACTCGCTCATCTAGACACCTCCCATTGCATTGGTATTGGGATGTCTAAAAAAAATGAGTTAACCAGATTTTTTAATTAGTTGAACTGTGGATGTGTGATTTCAAGTTCATTTTTAACAGAAAATTCAATAAAGAAACGTTTGTTTCTGGAGTTCTTTGAAGAATATTTTCATTCCTAAAATTATTCGGATACTTGTATTCAAGGTCTATGGTTTCGGCAAGGAGGCGATACTTTGGCTATTAAAGCTGTAGATGTAAATATACCATCGGAAAAAAAAAAATTCAGCTACTGACAGGGTACGTAAAGTGTCTCTAAATGAGGGAAGGATTGTGAATGAGTGAGGGAAATAGTTGTTCCTTTGTAGAAGAGTAACAGTGATAGAAGAGACTAGAGGGAATTGTATGGAGAAAACTTCGCATGGTATACGTGGGGAGGAGCGTGGTAAGGTTTTGACTGAAAAGGTAAGACATATGACAGAAAGTCTATTAGTGAACGGCACTGCGCATTAGGCAAAGGACAGGGCGTGGCGATCAAGTGTTTGTTATGAAATAGTTATGTGTAATAAGTTTGGAAGCAAAAGGAAATAACAGTACGTGCCATACATGGACCCACTCATGTTGTGATGGATGTTTGGTATAAAGGGTAGTTTGCATTAGGATTTGTAGATGGAAGAAAGAGCGGTTTGATGTCGAAATAGGTCTAAGACAAAGGTGTGATATGTCCCTATGGCTTTTAGTTTTCTGTAAAAGAAAACTTTTCTGCCGGGTTTGTCTGTCCACCGGCACTTTTTGCTGTCCGTCCTCAGATTTTAAAAACTTCTGAGGCTAGAGGGCTGCAAATTGATATGTTGATCATTCACCCTCCAATCATCAAACATACCAAATTGCAAACCTCTAGCCTCAGTAGTTATATTTTAAGGTTAAAGTTAGCCATAATTGTACTTCTGGCAACGATATAGGATATGCCACCACCGGGCCGTGGTAAAATTTCATGGGCCGCGGCTCATACATCATTATATCGAGACCACCGAAAGATAGATCTATTTTCGGTGGCCTTGATTATACGATGTACAGAAAAACTCGGTTGCGCCGAAGAAACTTAGGCGCATTTTTTACTTGTGTACTTGTTTAACATTTTCACGGATGAAGTGATGCAGAAAGTCAGAGTGGATGTCTGTGTAAAGTTGTGTGATAAGGAAATCGATCGTAAAGGGAGTGGCGAATGGTTTATATTCGCAACTAATACATTACTGACTGGGTATAGTAAAGAGTAACTTCAGAGACTAACAAAAAAGTTTGACAGCGTTTGCATGAGGAGTGAGTTTAGCTAACATACGAACATGAGTGAGGTCTTGAGGGTAAACGGGATTAAGGAAGATGAAGCAGCGAATATTATTATAGGTTCTGAGAGAATTATAGCGGTAGGTTCTTATAGGTCAATGGTTCTTAACCTTTTCGTTACCACGCCCCCTCTAAGAGTTGGTCCTTCCCTCCACGCCCCCCTTAGATCTATGAATAAAATCCCCACCCATATTTAAAGGAAAATAAAAAAAAAGAGAGAGAAAGAGAAGGGGTTTCGAGGGATAGGGAGGGAGGTAAATCATTACAAAACACGGTAAGCCCAACGAGTCAAACCAGAGCAGTAGACTATAGGAAACTAACGTTATAAGGCAATACTTTTGCATTTTTTCATAAACTTCTGAATATTAATTCCTCACGCTTGTTAAGAGAATAACGAATATAATGAGAGAATTTTTAATTCTTCCCTAGTGCTCGCACCTCCCCTGGATATTGCTGACGGCCCCATGTTAAGAACCAGTGTTATAGGTGTTTGGGAGTAGATATTTTGAACGTTGGTAAGTGGAAAAACGGGTGAGTCACGTTGCAGACGAAGCAAGGAAGGTAGCGGGGTGTGGTCAAAAGATGAGGAGGACATGGGGCGTGTACAGAAGCGAAGTGCGGATATTGCGGGTATTGAGTGCAAAATGGAATCAGAAACTGTAGAGACGAACTGTTTATACAGCAATGTTGGTGAAGAGTATAAAGATCGAAAATATTCGGAGGGAGAAATGGAAACCTAGAGAAGTATGGAGAAATGGCGTGAAAGAGACACTGGAAAAATAGAACCATCCAGAATGGTATAGGCTACAATGTGTGTAGGAGCCGTCTGTGTGGGTGTAAGGAGCGGCCGTTGTTGTGAAGGTATCCTGCACAGGATGTTCATCCATGACTGAGCAGTTTAAATGTTGCAGTGACCATTGTCTTTTCTGTCTTTTCTCTTCTCAGGATCCACCCACTATTAGATGAGACCTCTTAATGTTACACACACACACACATCTACAGTATACTGTATGTATACATCGTATACAGTATATGTGTGCGTGTGTGTATATCTATCTATCTATCTATCTATATATATATAAATATATATATATATATATATATATATATATATATATATATATATATATATATATATATATATATATATATATATATGTGTGTGTGTGTGTGTGTGTGTGTGTGTGTGTGTGTGTGTGTGTGTGTGTGTGTGTGTAACATCAAGTACAGGTGGCTTCCACTAAAACAGTGCACGAAAGGCATATGGGCATCAGTGTTCAATAAAATTGCTTACGGGATAGATTGCGTTCATATATATATATATATATATATATATATATATATATATATATATATATATATATATATATATATATATATATATATGTGTGTGTGTGTGTGTGTGTGTGTGTGTGTGTGTATTATGATTGTGTGTAACTATAAGAAACAGCAGTTATTTACAATGCTCACTAACTCTGCGGAAGAGTCAGACTCAGACATCAACTTTATAGGGTAATTGGAGGTTTATTGCTAATCATTATTTAGTCTTTTATTTCTCTTCCACATCTGCGTCTCTAGTGGTCTACCAGTTCCGCTGTACAATTCCGACCAGATCTCCTGCTTAGTGACTCGTGAAGAGAAGTAAAACATATGGAAGGCTGGTTTTGTCTTTTTCGAACGATTTTGCTCTCCGAAACTGAGCAAATAATGATGTCTGGAGCCTTCACATGAAGTGGAATTGCATTTCGATCTCTTGTCATCGATTAGTCTAGGGTTTTCCAAGTTGTCACTGATTATCGAACCATGTCTGGTATCTCAAGATTGTATCGTGCGCCATTCGTACAGTTGTCATCTTTGCATTTTCTTTACTTTTGTAAATGATAAAGAATAAGGTGAATTAGCAAAATCATCAAGCAGCGAGTATGCATTATTCTCTGTCTGTGTCTCTCTCTCTCATACACACAAACACACAAACGCATACTCTCATTTTGACACGCGCGCAAATTCGCAAACCTAATACTAAACTCCATTCCATAATTTCATAATATTAATATAATCAGCTTGCTGTTGGTGCAATGTATAGATTCTTATACACCAAAAAGTGGTGAATGACACGGGTGAATGAAAGGTAGATCAAAACATCCATGAATGAAGTAAGAGTGTGCGCAGGGCGGATATGCACGCAAGCGCTCCGTGACTCACAACAGCCTTCCAAACCCTGTTCGCTTGACTTCCTTTGGCCGACATATGGACGGCAAAATACGACTGTAAGTAACTCTGTGGTGTCTGACATCGCCTGGAAAACGACGAGCGAGTTAAAGTTGACGTGGGAATATAGCAAGTTCCGGTGGATTACGATGTCCTGAGATGGAATATACAGTTTCTTCGGGAGAAACACAGAGGGGAGGGAGCTCCCGTGTCCTCCACCCCAATCCTCCACCAATTCAGTCGCCTCCTTCTCCTCCTCTCCACCACCCCGTCCATTCCTCCACCACCTGTTGGGCTTGCGAGCTATAGAGAGAAAGAGAAAGAGAGGGGAAGAGAGAGAGGAATCATTTACCCTCCAACGCCAGCAACGATGACGGACGCCGACACTAAGGTGGAAGGAGAAACCAAAACCGAAGAGGAAACCAAAACGGAGGAGAAACATGAGGAAGAAAAGCCGGTGAAGGAGATGAGAGCTGTCATTCTAAATGGTTTCGGCGGCCTCAAGTCAGTGAAGATTGTCAAACGACCCGAACCAGTGCTAGCAGATGGTGAGGTCCTCGTCCGAGTCCAACTGTGGTAAGTGGATGCGATAAAGCTATAAATGGAGTTTTGTGCCGCTGTGATTGTAAAGCTCGTGTGTCGGAAGATGAGGATAAATGTGTGAATTTCCTGTACTCGCACTTAGGTGGCCCCACTCGAACTTCCCGTCATTATTTGCGCGAAGTGGACCAAACTCGAATGACCTGGACGAGTCATTTGCATGAATCTAAACTACAGGAGGGTTGTCACGCGAAATGTGGAAATGGTGGCAAACTGAACGCCCCCAGTAAACACTAGAATGAAACTGTTTGTCGAACATTTAGAAAAAAGAGGGATTTTACAGACGAGGAAATGGCCGTAATTAAGATGGAATGTAACGGTAACAACTCACCGCGAATGATACATAATGCTAGGCGGATGTTTTCGCTCACTTTTATATTTTGTCTGTTTAGATTTCGGCTAATATGCTTAACTCCATCAGGGCAACAGCATGGGTCGATAATTAAATTTGTTTAGCATGCAAATGAAATTGTTTTAACTTTGTTGTGGAAATGCTTACCTCGGTGTTGTTGATATAGATTACATTAAAGTGCTTGTACAGAAACACACTTGTGGCCATGCAGTGAAAATTAAAACTTCTTACGGATACAAATTAGGCTTATTAGCAGGGTGTGGGCGCCTGAATGGACACCATAGACAACTTCATTACATCATCGTCAAAAAGAGCTTTCAAAATCCCCAGAATGATAATT
>NC_089760.1:30032500-30090000 GCF_040412425.1 Macrobrachium rosenbergii
TCCTGATCCATCTTTATACCTGTGCTCACCTCTTTTCTCACCTTTTTACATTTAAATTTTTTCCACTCAACCTTCCCTTCCTAGTCTACATAAAATGCAAACAATTAATTTGAACATCCTCCAGTTTTTCTTTTATTTTCATTCATTACCCACACTTCACCTCTATAAATGAAAGTTGGCTCAACAAACTCTAAATTCATCCCAAGTTTGGCTTGTTCTCTTCCGAACCTTTTGCAGAGATTTTACCGCGAATTAAACCACTACTTTCACCTAAAATCTTCATCAACATCTTTTCTCCGTCTTCCTGACTTCCAGTTACCCTCAGAATATCATTCGTTGACTCACATCGTCAGTTTCCTCCTTTCGCAAACGCTTTCAAACTCTATCAGCCGTTTTAATCCTCCCTTCACTATTTCGAACTAACATTGCGTTTGCCACTCCATGCTCCATTCATCGCACTGTTTAATAATGCCACAGTGGTGTACCTACCTCTCCTAACATTTCCCTGAATTCTCTCGTAATTCCAGCCATGAAAATAATGAACAGCAAAGAGGACATCACACGCCTTTGTCGGCGTCTCGCTTTTACACCGATCCAATCACTTTCCCGTCTGCACGTCAGATCTAATAAAAGCTTCGCTTTCATCATAAGAACCTCTGATCACTCCCTACAGAATTATTGCCTGCTAGATCTTACTCCCCCCCACCGCTCTCTCTCTCTCTCTCTCTCTCTCTCTCTCTCTCTCTCTCTCTCCATACCTCATCTGTAGCAGCTCTTCTTGAGCTTTCACTATGTCCATTTATCACCATAGAGCAATTTCCTTTTGCTCTCAGATTTGTGTCTCAGTATTTCTGAACATATTTGTTTATGTTTGTGTGCGGTATAACCAGTAGTAAGCTCGCTTCCTTGGTGGTCGTTCGGTCAGTGGAATTTAAGAACTTTGGGTCTGGTGTCTGGTCACTAACTGAATTTCCTGACAATCGTCGATGGTACACGAAAAGTAAGAGCTCAGAAACTTCTAATGAGAATTTGGAGTCTGATATGGAATACAGAGGCTCATTAAAAGACTCGAATATACGTACATTTTTTATGTATATATGTATGTATATGTATATATGTATGTATGTATATATATATATTCTATATATATATATATATATATATATATATATATATATATATATATATATATATATATATATATATATATATATATATATATATATTCTGCAAGAGACTCAAACGGCGTATGTGCAAATACTAGTTGGGGCAGATGCACTCGTATATAAGTGTGAATATATTTATATGTATGTACACACACACACACATTTATATATATATATATATATATATATATATATATATATATATATATGTATATATATATATATATATATATATATATATATATATATATATATATATATATATATATATATATATACACACACACACTGGGAATCTCACCTGATTTAGGTGATAATACAAATTATAGTTTCACATTTTTTATAAACAAATTAAAAGTGTTGTTGACGATGCCTACGTAATCCATTGCCTCAACAACTGCAAAAAGAATGCAAATATTTCAGGGTTCAGTTAAGCACCAAATTCCAGGTGGTAAAGCACTTGTGATCTTCCGATAAATCGGCTATTTAGTATCCGACTTCTCGCTATTTAGATTGAGCGACAAATTGAACCAGAGTCACCTCTGGAATTACGTGGGAATAGGTTGATTAAAGCGGGTCATTAGGGAAGGTCTACAGAGTAACTTTAGAGAGAGAGAGAGAGAGAGAGAGAGAGAGAGAGAGAGAGATCTCTCTCAAGAACTTCACCTGCTCCCCATCCATTCCTTCTTCTTTGGATCTTATGTACTCAAGTCCACTTTCCTTATGATGTTTTGTTATCGATTGTATGATTTCAGTTTTACTTTTTATTTTTTACTCTGTTATTTCACACGAACTGGATATCTTATTTCGTGACGTCTTGCTAAACCAGTTCATAATTTTTCTAGATTCCCTTCATTTCATAACAATTTGTCCTGCCTGACTATTAACAGTCAGATCCATTTTCTTGATTCCACGTAGTCATTGTACTGAATTATATATTTCTTCAACTTTTGTATTGTTATTAGTTTCATATGCGGGCATTCTGTCTCGTTGTAGCTTGAAAAAAGTTCAAACTTTTTAGGATTTTTCCGTGTGACCTACTACTACTACTACTACTACTACTACTACTACTACTACTACTACTACTACTACTAATAATAATAATAATAATAATAATAATAATAATAATAATAATAATAATGAGTTTTCTAGCACCTCCTTGCTCAGAGGGGATCCTTGGTGGAGAAAAATAAAAACTAAATGAATATGAGTGAGGGAAGTTACTGTGAAAACTTTTGACATCACCTTAATCCTGGGACCTTGCAAAATTTACCTCGTAATGGGGTAACACCGTCACTGCACATCAAGTGGTGCACCGTAGGCATTAGTAAAGGGTGTTCGCAGCGTTCCTCTGGTCCTTAGCCGCACTCACTTTTTACCTCCATTACCACTTCCTGTCTTGCTGTTCAGCCTCTCTTAACTATCACCTCTCACTTCTTAATTCTATTGAGGGGTGTTCTCCTACAATCCATTTCAGGGACCGCGTGTTATCGTTTTTCTCAAGCGTCTTTCAAACTAATTATTTGGTCGAAATGGTACCTTGACAGTGTACAAGGCACCTCCCGCTAATTTTTGGTAAGATAGTGCATTGTCAAATGGTGTTAGTTAGGGCGTTTACTCTTGACTTTTAAAGGTAAAGTTGCATGAGTCAGCAGGATCGATCTACGCAATCGAACGTCCGCTATCCCCTATAGACAGGAATGGAGGGGGGGCCCACGGATGGGGAGGCCAGAAAAGTTAGTTGAGAGAGGGATGAGAAGGGGAAGGGAGAGGGAGGGACAGGATGGGGATAAAGGACGTTCGAATGCATAATTTGGCGATGCTTGGCAACACCATGTAAGTCAAGGGTAAACGCCTTAACGAGAACCATTTGACAATGTACTAAACTACCAAGAATTAGCGGGAGGTGTCTTGTACACTTTGTTAAAGTACTATTTCGATCAAATAATTAGTTTGAAAGATATTTGAGAAAAACGATGACTCACGGTCCCTGAAATGGATAGTGGTTCTACCTTAGATCCTTGTAATTCATTTGATTTATGCTCTCTACCTCTACATCTTTCTGCCAAACCACTCCAACCCCTCTTTTCGCCATCTTAATGCTGAATGGCAATGAGTGTCCCGGTACTTGGCTGTATAGCCTAATTTTCATGATTCATTCATCCATTCGTTTCAAAATTCATTCCACATTGTCTGCCCAGTTATGGCCATATCCGGATTCCACGTTAAAGATTCCGTGGATCACTGTCCAACCTGTCGTGGGATTTTTGACATAGTACGTGCTTATTCTAAGAACAATAATAATTTATAGTTTTCAGTAGGTTTTAAAATAACAGTGTTGTGAGTTTCATTTTTTAGTGTTATCTTTCTTGGGCTGACCTGACGAACACCATAATCAGTATTCTACACAAGAGGAACTGAGGGCATCCTACTTTTGCTTCAGCTCGTCCCATAGTTATGTTAGTATTCTGTCTGCGAGAAAAGGTGTTTTGTTAGTCTCTAGGGAGTTGGGGAATTGCTACTGTTTAATAATAAAGGATAAAAAGAGTCACCAAGTCATGAAATTCGAGAAATGCTTGTTTCCCCAGAGTCAATTTTGGAACACTATCCAGGCCGCTGCTGCAGTGCCAGGTTTAATACTGCTCTGTTTACTAGGAGTTTCATCTTAGCTGCAGCTAAAATGTGGAACAGTTTACTAGGAGTTTCATCTTGGCTACAGCTAAAATGTGGAACAGTTTACCAGGAGTTTCATCTTGGCTACAGCTAAAATGTGGAACAGTTTACCAGGAGTTTCATCTTGGTTACAGCTAAAATGTGGAACAGTTTACCAGGAGTTTCATCTTGGCTACAGCTAAAATGTGGAACAGTTTACCTAGTGCAGTTGTGGCATCTTCTGATCTCTAAATGTTTAAGCGAGGAGAAAATTCATTCCTGCTTTTAGTTTTCTGAAAAGAAAACTATTGTGTTGGCTTTGTCTGTCCGTCCGCACTTTATTCTGTTCTCACTTTTTTCTGTCCGCCCTCAGATCTTAAAAACTACTGAGGCTAGAAGGCTGCAAATTGGTGTGTTGATCATCTACCCTCCAATCATCAAACATACCAAATTTCAGCCCTCTAGCCTCAGTAGTTTTTATTTTAGTCAAGGTTAAAGTTAGCCATAATCGTGCGTCTGGCAGCGATATATGACAAGCCACCATCGGGCCGTGGTTAAAGTTTCATGGGCCGCAGTTCATGCAGCATTATACCATTACCACTGAAAGATAGATCTATTTGCGGTGGCCTTGATTATACGCTGTAGCGGCTGTACAGAAAACTCGATTGCGCCGAAGAAACTTCGGCGCATTTTTCACTTGTTTTCTGACGTCTCCTCTCACATTTGTTTATTTATCACCTTTTCCTGTAACTTGTCTCTCTCTCTGTCTGTAGGCAGAATTGCTTTTGGAGCCCTCTTGGGTTTATAGACTGTTGACTCTGTCCAGAAGGGGTTTCAGCTGAAGATTTAAAGAATGAAAGAGGTGAAAACTGAAGACACGGATTCATACTCACTTCCCTTCATTTACAGCTCAGCCACACGGATGTTTATTTAATTTTCATTTGTTTATTAGCCATTGTCATCACTATTTATATGTCTAGTAACTATTTACTGCTTCACCACTTCAGGGCAAACAAATAAATTATATATATATATATATATATATATATATATATATATATATATATATATATATATATACACACACAGTTAGAATTATTCATTTGATATAAATTATTTTTCATTTTAGCTACTAACTAATTTGCATCTTATTTATGACACAAGCTCACACATAATATGTATACATATGTGTGTGCGTGTCACAAATAAGTTGCAAATTAGTAAATAACAAAAGGAAAAGTAATTTATATCGGATGAAGATTTGTAACTATAGTAAGAGAGCCTAGGTATATACACACAGTATACATATGTATATATATATATATACATATATATGTATATATACATAGAGTATATATATATATACATATATATATATATATATATATATATATATATATATATATATATATATATATATAAATCTATTTACTTGACACTAAAGTGGCAAAAGCAATGCCATACGATCCTAATGTTCTCGTCATGTATTCCATGGAAAACTCCCTTTCCAAACGACCTTATCTTCTGGTGGTCCTGCAACGCCAAAGAAACTCTCAGACACTAACTTGTAGAGAGAATGAAACTTCTCTGAAACTTTGCATCATACTTATCATGCTTCCTCATGAATGATATCGAAACAGACGTTCAGTCTGACAAAAGACAGTGTTGTTTTATTATTATTATTATTATTATTATTATTATTATTATTATTATTATTATTATTATTATTATTATTATTATTGTGCATTTTAACGTTAGCACTGATGAGGAACACCGTTCAAGTGTTCGAAAGTCTTTGTTTATTTTACATAGTAAAATATTTACTATATAATTGTGGGTTTTTGTTGCACAGATTGTTTCTCACGAAATCGTGAATCTCTTAGCTATTATTATTATTATTATTATTATTATTATTATTATTATTATTATTATTATTATTATTATTATTGTCACGATGAAAAGAATGGCATTCTTTTCAACGAACTTTGCCTCAAGGAAGGTATTCTTCCGAGATATTATTAATTTTATTGTTATAATTATTAAGAAGGAGAAGAAAATAAAAAATTAAGTTCAAGAACGTAGAAAAATACAAATGACAATAACTGGTGATGCAGAAATTTTCTGAGAATTTGACCAAAAATGCTTTGATATCGATTGCAACAGTTTCGCTCAGCAAACCACCCCTCCCTTTTTTTTTTATCCACCGACAACGCCATCTTCAACGGAAATGACGTCAGAAGCCGTTGCGGCAAGCATGATTACCCCTTTCGTCTTTTTTATTAATCTATTTATTATCATTAATATCTTTATTATTCAGCATACTCAAACATGCAAATGGAACCAGCATGGAAGACCACTAATTTGAAAAGCAAAAACTTCTACAGCATAGAATAGCCATCTGAAAAGCACACACACACATATGTGTGTATATGCATGCATGTATGTATGTATGTATGTATGTATGTCTGTATGTATATTATATATATGTATATATATATATATATATATATATATATATATATATATATATATATATATATATATATATATATATATATATATAGTTTAAATGGTTATAAATAGAATAACGAGACACCAACAGAAGGCCTCCGCCCTGTTGCCTTTAACCTGAAGGATTGATTTTTTATTAATGCCCTACGCTGACGTGAAGGCTGGGATCACTGGCGCAGCGTGAAGAAAATGCCTGTGTTGATAAAATTTTAACGAAGCTGAAGTGTTGTCTGATTCTGAAGTGAAATTAAAGCTTAAAAGAATGCTGTTGTTGTTGGCTTGATATGAGGGGGGAAATTAAGGCTTAAAAGAACGTTGTTGTTGTTGGGTTTGATATGAGGGGAAGTTAAAACTTAAAAGAATGTTGTTGTTGTTGTCTTGATACGATGGGAAATTAAAACTTAAAAGAATGTTGTTGTTGTTGGTTTGATACGAGGGGGAAGTTAAAACTTAAAAGAATGATGCTGTTGTTGTAATTAGAATGATGAGCGCTTACGTCAACTTAAGCATCCCATACGATTAAAGGATATGTCATCGGGAAACGTGTGTGTGTAATTGTCCATTCAAGGTTTATCTCTTCCTATGAAAGCTTGTTTATGCAATCGTCTCATCTGTTCTGTGCTATACTAAAAAAGATTACAACTGGGAAGCTGGTCTCCCATGTTATGTATTCAGCTGTGTGATACAGAACTTTCTTGGATAATGGGAGGTAAGAGAGCCTAACACACATACACACACACACACACACACACACACACACACACACACACGAAGTCCTATATCTGTATCGAGGTTTATATCCAAGATCAGGTGACAAGGACACTCGTAATGAGCTGTAGTGGCTGAAAATTGACAGTAAGGTGAAAGGTATCACGGATCCAGGAATGCTGACACTAGGATGAAATATTGACGAGGCACGGACGGGAAAGTGGTTAACCTATTATTGTCCCGCTGCTTCCTAATGCGGTACCAAACAATATAGTGGTTTTATGGATCATGAAATGAAGCACTTACGGCTGTCTCGTATCCCTCTGTCCTAATTCCGAGAATTTATACACTTTTTCAGACGAACTTAGGAAAGAAGAGAAAAAAAAAATCAGTCTTAAATATTTTGATATTCGATTTCTTTTCACGAAGATAGAATTGAAATGGATCTCAAGAAATTACTTTCTATATATATATATATATATATATATATATATATATATATATATATTTATATATATATATATATATATATATATATATATATATATATATATATATATATATATATATATATATCTATAATGAAATACTTTTGACAGAATCAACAGAGATACAGTGTGAGAATACTGAAGAAGTATGGTATTGAAAGTCATTTCTTGAAATCCATTTCAATTCTGTTTTTGTGGAAGGAAATCGAGCATTAGAATATTTAAAACTGGGATTTTTCTCTTTTTCAAAGTTCGTCTGAAACGAGTATATAAATTCTCGAAAATATATGTATATATATACACACACACATATATATATATATATATATATATATATATATATATATATATATATATATATATATATATATACATGAATAATATATGTATGTGTGTGTGCATGTATATGTAATATATATTTGCATATGTCAGAGCACCCCATTTGGAAGGCAAACCCCCAAAATAAAATAAAGATATAAATTAATAAATTCTACCTATTAGTTTGTTCCTCCAGCAGACCTCCCCAGATGACGCATGTTCAGTGTAGAACGAGACAGTTAGGCAGATTCCTCGTTTTATCTATTTATTTATTTTTGCACTTCTGACTTCAAGATGGGTACATCAACAATGTGTATCTTCATGCTTAAAAGAATATATATATATATATATATATATATATATATATATATATATATATATATATATATATATATATATATATATATATACATACATACATACATACACACACACACACACACATATATATATATATATACATATATATATATATATATATATATATATATATATATATATATATATATATATATATATATATACTGTATATATATTCAGAGCTACTTCTAAGAGAACTGTAAGAATGAAGGATGTAGATGAGTTGAGATTTATGGAAGATAAAGCACAGTGTAGACATGAGTGCATGGCAGAATTTCACAGAAGGTGTGTGTGTGTGTGTGTGTGTGTGTGTAAGTCTTATCAATAATATCGATTTTCCAACCCAAAAGACTTCTTCACAGAAGAGCGCGTACACCAGTATATACAACGCAGAAATAAGATCTGGGCGGCCATGATTGATCGGGTCATGGTGACATTGCTGCTGACGTCACAACAAGTAAATCTCAGGTTCCAGTTATTTTCGATTCTTGGTCAATTTGTCGGTTTCCCATTGCGAGAGGTGACGCAACTCCGCAAATACACGTGCAGTGATTGGGTTACGTCATCTATGTCAGCCAGTGGGGGACGGAATTTTCCTGGTTGTTATTGTTGGTTCGTCCCAACTCTGGCAAAGGCCTTATTTTCCTCCATGGAATACGAAATTTTCATTTTGTTTCTTTGTTGCATATTTTGAATAGTGTGGTTTTGCAACTGATGGCATACGTAAACTTAAGTATACCTTAGTTTTACCAGACCACTGAGCTGATTAACAGCTCTCCTAGGGCTGGCCCGAAGGATTAGACTTATTTTACGTGGCTAAGAACCAATTAGTTGCTTAGCAACGGGACCTACAGCTTATTGTGGAATCCGAACTACATTGTAGCGAGAAATGAATTTCTATCACCAGAAATAAATTCCTCTAACTCTTCATCAGCCGGCCGGGGGAATTGAACTCCGGCCCATCGAGTGACAGTCTGAAGCTCAACCGACTCAGCCAACGAAGGGCTTGATGGCATACGTAAGCGTGATGAGGTTCGGGAGTCTATTTTTTCCAGGTTAATGGTTAAAAGTGACTTTCTCTTTCTTTTGATAATTTCAAGTGCAAAAACTTCTCGTCATTCTCCTTCCAGGTCTTCTCATTCGTAAATTACAAGTTAATAAACCTCCAGGTCTCTCATTAAGAAAAACAAGGTGGTAAAGTCGCTTATTACAGTCTCTAAAATAAGCCAGCAGTTACAGTGCCTTTCATTACTGATCATATGTCAGATTAATGCTATCCTGTTCTTACTCCTCCTCTGCTTCCAGCCTCATTTTCTCTTTAAATACAGACGCCGACGAGACAGGCGACCTAATACCTAACGGAAACAATGAAAGGAAAAGAAAGGTTTCATTATGGAAGAAGATGGGGTCATTCTCGCCGATTGAGTCCTCTGAATTACCAAGAAGGTGATGATGATGGCATCAGTTTACCGAGGGACCAGCCAAGTTGATTGCCTTATTGTGTTTTATTGTGGACACTGAAAAGCCGAACGGAAGCTCCGACAGCATTCACTGAAAACGTTGCGCCTGCTTTATGATGTTTCGTCATTCAAATAAGCTTTCAAATATGCTGCTGAAGAATTTATTAGGCATTTGCTTGACCTCATTCGTAATCATTTCTCGATTTTTCATTTCGAGGCCAAGCTGGGGGACATCGGGATTCGGCTGAATGGCTTTCTTAGGCCCGCGTGCTTGGACCAAGCTTTTGGCCCCAGTATCGTACAATGTTTATCTTTTAAAAAAGCTAAACGTCTGTTTCCAAAAACCGGAGTCTCTGGTGTTTTAAACGCTGACGAAAATAGCTCGGAACTTGAGTGAAATAGACTTAACTTTCGGGTTTTTGGCAACTTTTCGTAAAGTTGACACCAAAATAACCATTTTTTTACTGGTGCAAAATTGAATTCAAGCATGTCTGTTAAGAAGATGGTTCATAAGAACGAAAATGCATGAGCTAAATTTTTCGCAAACATCAGTAACTTGATGCAAAGTTTCCTGGCAAGATGATGAAAGAAGCCAGAAGTTGCGTGTGTGTACCTTTCGTCCTTACAGGTATAAATACATTATCTTTCAAGACCTTTTGCAGTAAGAAGACTGAATGTAGTTGCGAAATGAATGAAAAAAGGGACAACCCTTTGATAAGTCACGTAGAGGAAACATTCGCATATGCGAAGCTTTCTGTCAGCATTGAGTAGACACTACAGATTTTTAAGGCAGGGACTTATAAGAACTTATGATACCAAAGCAAAACGGGGCTTATTGAAAACTCGTCTCTGGAAGAACAGGAGATTACTGTATGTTAGGAAGAAAGAAACTAGGAAGAAAATTAGACAGATACCTGAAAATCGATAGCTCCAGTACAAAAATCAAAATGAAAGGCCATCTGTCAAGTGTTTGCCGAGGGTTTGAAACCTAGGTATGCGTATACAAATGTTGAAAGAGTTTAGTTGTATATATATGGATTAAGGACTTGGATTCAGAAATGATATGCCCAAACTTCTGTCTTTAATTTTCGCTGCACATGTGTATATATATAAGCAATACACCAAGTGAAAATATGTGTTGAAAATACTAAATGAAACTGTTCAGTTTTATCAAGAATTCAAGAGTAATAGCAGACACTACATTGGACTGTGTGCGCCCCTGGCATTAAGCGTTCTCTGACCAAAAATATATATTCATCTACAAAGTTGGTGGTCAGACACGTATCGGATTTCATTTCTAAAGGTAAATTTGTGTTTTTTTTTTTTTTATTTTAGTGGAGTAAGCTTCCAAGATGTGATGGTCAGGCAGGGGGTGACGGAGTCACCCCCGAAGACTCCCTTCATCTTAGGATTCGAGTGCGCTGGGGTGATCGAAGCAGTGGCTGACGATGTCGAGAACTTCAAGGTGAGTGCAAGTATAAATAAAACAGTTATAAGATATAGAAATATTATAAACTTGTCTTACATGGTTATAATATATATAGAAATATTGTGTACAACTCTTTTGCACATGATACTGTATTTTAATGCAACGCGAGATAGAACTTAATATACAGTAGACAAAAATAGCTAAACCCACTTTTCATGAAAATACTGTTAATGTTAAGGTTAATAGAAATATGAAAAAATATGTTAAAAAGGAATAAATAAAATAATGGTTTGCAAAAGGGGATTAATAATATAATTATTGATTTAATTAGATAAAAAGTTAAAATTTATAGCTCTTCTGACTTTAATCACTTTGATGGTAATTTTCTATTTTTAGGTCGGCGACCGAGTTGTTGGCCTGCCCGACCACCGGGCATGGGCAGAGTTGGTTCCCGTCAACGCCAAGTATGTGTACGCAATACCAGAAACAATGCCGTTACAGGTAAATGAATGATTCTCTCTCTCTCTCTCTCTCTCTCTCTCTCTCTCTCTCTCTCTCGAATACATATGCGCATACATGCACATAGTTACACATAACCTGCTGATAAGCTGTCTCTCTCTCTCGTCTTTCTCTCACTCTCCTTTTTTCCTAAACAACAGATTTAATGAACCTATAATTATTGCTCTCTCTCTCTCTCTCTCTCTCTCTCTCTCTCTCTCTCTCTCTCTCTCTCTAACACATATACGCACACAAATTCGTAACCTGCCGATAAGTTTCCTCCTTTTTTCTTAAACTACCGGATAAAATGAACCTATAAATATCTCTCTCTCTCTCTCTCTCTCTCTCTCTCTCTCTCACACTTACCCATAATCACATATTACCTGCCGACAAATTTCCTTTCTTTCCTCTTTCCCTCACTCTCCTTTTTCCTTAAACACCAGATTCAATAAGCCTATAAGCATCTCTCTCTCTCTCTCTCTCTCTCTCTCTCTCTCTCTCTCTCTCTCTCTCTCTCTCTAACACATACTAACATTCATACATAAGCTGCCGATAAATTTCTTCTCTGTTTTTTTTAGCCACCGAATTTAATGAACCTATAAATGTTCTCTCTCTCTCTCTCTCTCTCTCTCTCTCTCTCTCTCTCTCTCTCTCTCTCTCTCTCTCTCTCTCTCTTTCATACATTTTAGCGTAAATTATAGTATCTTTGCTACTCAAATCTAGATTTATCACAAGGGTAAGACAAATAACTAAACTAGCGAAACGCTGTTTTTCAGGGAAAACTAAAGAAGAAAGAGAATACCAAAGGTCCTATAGAAACATTTCCATTTTGCGGGGAATTCTTTACAAAACGTTTTGAGATTCCCAGACTTTCTTCCCTCAAGGATCTATCAGCTTAGATCCTATCCGCTCTCGGGATTCGGCAAAAATCCCCAGACTGGATATTCTAGAATTTTATGAGCTTTCGTTTATCCTATTGTGCGAATTTTCTTGTTTATGTTTGGTTACACTTTCTTTTCGTATGTTGAGAATTTTTAGTTTCATAATTTCCCGCCGTCGTGACTGATAAGATTCTCTCTCTCTCTCTCTCTCTCTCTCTCTCTCTCTCTCTCTCTCTCTCTCATGTACACGCCCATACACCTACCGATAAACGTTCTGTCTCTCTCCCCACCTCTCTCTCTCTCTCTCCTTTTATTTTAAACCACCAGATTTTATGACCCTATAAGTATCTCTCTCTCTCTCTCTCTCTCTCTCTCTCTCTCTCTCTCTCTCTCTCTCTCTCTCTCTCTCTCTCTCTATAACACATATACACATCCATACATCTACCGATAAATTTCTTCTCTCTCTCTCTCTCTCTCTCTCTCTCTCTCTCTCTCTCTCTCTCTCTCTCTCTCTCTCCTATAAAGTTAGTCTAATCTTGGATGGTTGTAAAAATATCTTTTATACTTTAAGGCCTTTTTCAGTACCTGCTACAAGAGCAAGAGAGAACATCTCAAAAAGTGATATAGATATTAACAAAAGTCTAGCTCTATCAGAGAAATTTTTAAGTTTCATGATATTTTTATACACCGTTCTGGCAGAAAAATGATGTTGCCAATAAGTGCATGTTATAACATTCCACACCAGGATAAGGAAACACTACACATTCCCAATAAAATCCTATGTAAAGTTTTCTGATTGGTCTCAATGAACCAGTGAATAATGATAATCGTAGTGTTGTAAGCGCGATCACGAATATCTACTTTTAAATAACTTATGTTTTTTTCCCTCAGTAAACATCAAATTATCTTAGACTTTCATCCTCTTGCACCATAATAATCTATGCAATCAGAGTTTAAACACGCCTCCCTTCGGTCCCTAACTGCACCAACTTTTTAGCCTTTTACTTTACTTCCATTTCCTCTTCTTTTTTTTCAATATTTCTGTCCATCCTCTCTAGATATTGATAGTTAGTGCAAGTGTGGGGGTTTCTCCCAGTTTTCCACCTTTAGAGCCATGTACTTCCTCTCCTTTACATTCTGGATCTCTTTATCATGCTTTCCAACCACTCCAACTTCTCTTTTCACTGTCCTAAGGGCTGACTGACCGAAAGTGACCCAGTGCTTAGCCTGACAGACTAAATCTCATAAAATTGAAGTTGCTCCGAAACCCGATCAAAGGAGAATAGGCCTATAATGACACTAAAAGTTCATTTTGTCAAAATATTCAAATTTTTTTATTTTCAATCTCAAGATGCAGCCGGGGGAATGTTATAATGAAACCCAAAAGTTAGTTTTGTCTAAATATTCTAATTTTCGTTTATTTTCAATTTCAGGAAGCTGCTGCAGTCACCTTGAGCTACACGGTGGCTTATCTTCTCGTTCACGACCTTGCTAACGTAGCACCGGGCCACACGGTGCTTCTCCATTCGGCTGGCGGCGCTGTGGTAAGTGACCTGAATTTTTTTGCGAGATTTGTTGGACTGTGGATCTCGTTTCTTCTCTTTTTGCAGCATCATCGTTCTTTTTCGTAAGATTCTTTGCCCAAATTGCATGCTAGGATGACGGTAACGATCTGCTTCCTATCATAATTGCAGATTTACTGAAATTCATGTTTTTCGTAAGGTATAATATTATATTTTCATTTTCTTATACCTATCTTATTTTGAGTTGGAATACCTACACTGATATACTTTATGTTTATTGTATAGATTTGGTTTACTGGGGAATTTTATCAAGAAAAACTATCCCTTTTTTATATATATAAATGCACACCTACCAACATCATATTTATGTCACCTACCTTTACATTCTCATTACCTAGCACAGCCATCCTTTTATGTTTTTTCAAACCCAACCTGACTCAGACTTAGCTTCATCCAAAAAAATACCCTGCCACTATTTATTTTCAAATTTTTAACATTTTCTATACTTAAAACTTCTGCCACGTTCAGTCCTACCCATAAAGTCATCATATGAACAAATCTATACTTTTTCACCAATCCCTAGAATCTCCCTGACTCAACAAGCACTGCAGATTCTGAGTTTCTCACCTTTCAGCCACCCCAGGCACAGCAAATCTTTGTCCTTCCCATTCCTCCAAGCAGTGCCCTCTCACTTTTCTCTTAGTGTCAAAACATCCTGCTTTCTCTCCTTAAACAAATCATCTGTGATGCGCTTCTTCTCTTCTGCACCACACCCATGCACATTCAAAATACTAAGACTTCATATTTTATTTATTCCTTGACTTTTTTCCAATACCTGTAGGGAGTATGGGGCTGTACACCATATGCTGAGGCTCATTATCACTTTCTGTTCCTGCATCCCATACCAGTGTGTCTGTATCAGAAACTATTTGCCCTTTTAAGACAGCAATGTCCAAGTTGTACTGCAGGCTACACCGCAGTAACAGTTTTATGTTAATAAACTGAGGCTTAAGATGTTAGCCTTGTTCTCTGCAAGTTTTTTAGAAAATGATTTACAGAGCTGGTCTAATAAGTTCCAGCTAAGCGTTTGTATGTTTATGTATATATATATATATATATATATATATATATATATATATATATATATATATATATATATATATATATATATATATATATATATATATATATATATATATATACATGCACTTAGAAAAATACAGCCCTATTTTTAAGTAAGCTTCCTCCTATCTTCCTGTACCTGGTTGCATTTTGCAGTTCTTTAAATTAAAAAAATATCGCCTTATGTATTATTGAAGTTACTGCATGCAATTAGCCTTGCATTTTACAAAGAGCTTAATGGTAAGGTATTGTTAATCTTCAGCTTTAAAGACTGAATTTCATCCTCTCTTTTTAAGTTCAACTGAATTGTTTATTGTACACTCAAATATTGTCAAGGTTAGTGAGCACACTTCTTCGGCTTTCAGGCCTCATTATTATCCATTGCCTCTCGCATTAGATTGATAATGTTTATTGTAAGATTTAGTAGCTCTCAGTGGTTTTCCAAGCACTTAACGTTAACCTTGCATTCACTCCTCATTTGTCCAGAGTTTTGGCCAGCGTGAGCGTATTAAAACTCACACGGAATAGTAATCAACTCTCATGCTTATCTGTCAGTCGTATGGAGGACGCACATAAAAATGACGGCTATCGATTACTGATAAGAGCAGCCTGAAGTGGCGGTTATCAGTACAACCCTTTGAAGGCCGGTTATTGACTTCCCCCGTTCATTTAATCTCACTTCATCGACAACAGAAATTCTTTATCTTCCTCGAGCGATTAAAAACTTTCGGTAAATTTGCAAACGAGCAACAGGATCTCTGGAGTTCGGTAGTCTCATTAAGGCCCCTCCTTTTTTTTCGGTAAAATGTTTTTATTCAGCAAATTCTGAATAAAGGACCGGTTCGTCTAGGGATGGTGAAATGAAGGTGCGTCTGAGCTTGCAAGAATTGGATGCGGGCACGTTCTTTTTGTCGCAGCCAAAAGGGAAAAACAGATTTTGTTTTTTTTAACCAGGATAGAAATCAGACAGTTATTTGCGGCTGCTGGGTTACCCGAGATTCAAAACTTAGCAGCCTTCTGCCATATGTTTACGAACCTTGTTTTGTGCCATAGCCCCTTAGCCATTAACTCATGTATTTTCTTTTTATCTATTTCTGTATATGATTTTAGTTTTTACTAAAATTTCCTTTTCACTGTTCTTTTTTTTATTTCCGCATTCAGATAAGATATTAAGTAGAACCTTGCTTAGCATTTTGCTGTGTTCCATGAGTATGAATGAACAGAAAAAACAGCTATAATGTTACAGAATAAAAGTATGAATGGAGCGCATTTAACGGACAACGATAAAAGGAAGGTTGCGTTCGTTCAAAATAATCCCTTTCGTAGGGGAAAACACGATAAATTAGCGTTTGATTCAGTCAAATTATAGGGGAGGGGTGTCTTTTTCTTCAAGGACAAGTTGTGTTTAATTTAGCATTTCACTGATAGGTTGCGTTTTACTCGTCTGTAAAGGAAGGTCTCGTCTTGCATTCAAGGTTAAACTACCTTTGAAGTTACTGAGCCAGATAATTTAAAATCAGTCATTCATTCATGGCTGAAGGGCGGTGGGGGCGGGAGGTGAGTTTTATTAAAAGAGAGGTAAAGAAAAGTACATTCCATTCAGAGAACAAGTAAAGAGTATTTATTTCACAGAAATACAATTTGGAAGATTGATATTATTATCTGAGCGTATGAATAGTTACCATTTCTTTCAGCATAGACGAATGGGTCTGATTCATTCAGCACGAACAAATGAATACCTTTGAATGCAAAAATTCTAAAGTGAAGAGTCTTTTCATCTCTGGTAATAAAAAAGCATTGCTTTCCACCTCTGGCAATAAAGCAATGATTTTCATCTCTGGCAATAAAGCAATGATTTTCATCTCTGGTAATAAAGCAGTGATTTTCATCTCTGGCAATAAAGCAATGATTTTCATCTCTGGTAATAAAGCAGTGATTTTCATCTCTGGCAATAAAGCAATGATTTTCATCTCTGGCAATAAAGCAATGATTTTCATCTCTGGCAATAAAGCAATGATTTTCATCTCTGGTGATAAAGCAGTGATTTTCATCTCTGGCAAAAAGCAGATTTTCATCTCTGGTAATAAAGCAATGATTTTCATCTCTGGCAATAAAGCAATTTTCATCTCTGATTTTTTTCATCTCTGGCAATAAAGCAATGATTTTCATCTCTGGCAATGATTTTCATCTCTGCAAAGCAATGATTTTCATCTTTGCAATAAAGCAATGATTTTCATCTCTGGTAATAAAGCAGTGATTTTCATCTCTGGCAATAAAGCAATGATTTTCATCTCTGGTAATAAAGCAATGATTTTCATCTCTAGTAATAAAGCAATGATTTTTATCTCTGGTAATAAAGCAATGACTATTCAGGATTTTCATTTTAAAGACAAAATTTCCTAAAGGAAAACATATGAACAGAAGTTAATATTTTTTTCTGATTTCGTTTTTACTTTAGAATCATGAGTTTTTCTTACCAGGTGACAGAAATAGGAAGCAACATTTTATTCTGGTAACATACTTATTTTTTAGTTGTAAGAAATATTCAGTGGATGCAAAGTAAACAGTGGTCACCTTCTGATATGGAAAAAATATCGGATCTTTCCAGGTGTTTTAACCCGGTATGTATCCACCTTTGTGGCGTGTTTAGTACAAGCCCGTTGGGATCACCATAAAAAAAAACATAAACAAAAGACTGTAAATAACATAAAGATAATGACCCCCAAGAAATATTAGTCCTAGATAACGACCCCCGAAAACCCTTGGGGGTCACTATCTAGGAAAGATCCAAAACATCTTCATATGACATGGCCTGGAAAATGTTGCGTTAGGTCACAAGCGATCAGGAGTCCTTATTTATTCTGACAGGATCATCATCTTTTATTCCAGGGCCAGGCTGTTTGTGCCCTTCTGCAAGACATCGGGAAGGTAACCGTCCTCGGGGTAGCCTCCAAGAACAAACATGAGGACATCAAAGACTCGGTCACTCATCTCATAGATCGGGGTGGCGATGTCCCTGGAGAGGTTAAGAAGTAAGTTGGGATTCATTTACTTTGTTTTAGTTTTCCGTAAAAGAAAACTATTGAGATGGCAATTTGTCTGTCTGTCCGCACTTTTTCTATCCGCCCTCAGATCTTAAAAACTACTGAGGCTGGAGGGCTGCAAATTGGTATGTTGATCATCCACCCTCCAATCATCAAAGATACCAAATTGCAGCTCTCTAGCCTCAGTAGTCTTTATTTGATTTAAGGTTAAATTTAGCCATAATCGTGCGTCTGGTAACGCTATAGGGCAGGCAACCACTGGGCCGTGGCTGAAATCAGCCACCCTCCTATCATCAAATATCAAACTTACTAAATTGCAGCCCTCTAGCCTCAGTAGTCTTTAATTTATTTAAGGTTAAAGTTAGCCATAATCGTGCGTCTGGTAACGCTATAGGGCAGGCAACCACTGGGCCGTGGCTGAAAACTGCGTGGGCCGCGGCTCATACAGAAAATTTGATTGTGCCGAAGAAACTTCGGCGCATTTTTTGCTTGTTCTTTCTTATTCATAACTTTTCACCTTCATCATATGTCCAGCTCACACTAACTTCAGTCATCTCTTTACAAACATATTTTAACCATATTTTAATCCTCAGAAATTCTTTTCAAAAACGTATTATAGAAACTTTCATCTTATGTGTTCTTTGCCTCTCTTTCCCTCCTTTGGCTTTATCGTCACCTTGCCTCTCAGTCTTCCTTGTCCTTCTCCTTAACCTTGTCATCACCTCATTCAATATTTTATATGCCGCATCCATAGAATTATTCACTCGACATTTGCACGCAATGCAATGTTCATCATCTTCTTCCGTGTTAATTTTGGAGGCGCTCCTGTCGACACCCGTGTGGCCCTCATTTATGTAAAAGGAACGAGAAATAGGATGTTCGTCTGACTTCTAAATAGCCGTATACATAACGTGATACGCTCTATTAACGATTTTCAGTTCATTAAAACAAACTAGAAAAAAAAATTTTCATTTTCAGATGTATCAGGAATATGTTTCGCTTTGTGTGCCCGGTAACAGAGGGAATGTTTGTTCTAACATGAGAGAATGTAGACAACAAAGATTAGGTCTAACAGACAAACAAAGATTGGGTCTAACAGACAAATAAAGATTAGGTCTAACAGACAAAAAAATGATTAGCTCTAACAAACAAAGATTAGGTCTAACAGAGAAACAAAGATTATGTCTAACAGACAAACAAAGATTGGGTCTAACAGACAAACAAAGATTAGGTCTAACAGACATAAAAAGATTAGCTCTAACAAACAAAGATTAGGTCTAACAGGGAAACAAAGATTATGTCCAACAGACAAACAAAGATTGGGTCTAACAGACAGACAAACAAAGATTGGGTCTAACAGAGAAACAAAGATTCGGTCTAACAGTGAAACAAAGATTAGGTCTAACAGACAAACAAAGATCAGCCTAACAGTGAAACAAAGATTATGTCTAACAGACAAAAAAAAAGATTAGGTCTCACAGACAAACAAAGATTAGGTCTAACAGAAAAACAAAGATGCAAGCACCCGGTGAACCAATTGAGTGCCAAGAGGATGGCCTCCAAATATAGGTACGAGGAGATAAAAGGTGAAAAGTCCAGCAGTAATCGTAACAAAAGAAAGCGGTCACTGGGGTTCTTTTCAATGACCGCTGTCTTTTGTTGGGAAAACAGCATTCTCTCTCACTGCCGTTTCTTCAGAGAATAGGAGACATATCAGGGTTTTATTGCAACGTCATTATTTATCAGCGTGTTTCTGTCTTCCTGCAAGGGTTTGTCCCGAGGGAGTTGATGTCGTCTTCGACTGTCAAGGAGGAGAGGAGTGCAACAAAGGATACGCTCTGCTGAAGCCTCTCGGGAGGTATATCCTGTTCGGTAGGTGTCCTTTGACTGGCAAATGATATTGCACTTCCAGGAGATATTGTTTTTAACAGTAGTAGTCGCAGATGTTGTCTTCATAATGCTCACATATTTATATGAACGAGAGAAAATGCCATAACCTTGTTAGACAAGATTGCAAAGTATAAAATTCCAATCTCTGGATAATGAAAGAACGGAGGAAAGGAAGAGAAAAAGAAAACATCCGATTTAAAGCAATAGTTAAGTAAATAAATGAATATAATATATTCATTTCGTCGCTTTTCAGAAGATTCCGTTTAACTGTGATTAAACCAAGAAGAATTTCAATGAACAGAAACAAGAAGAACGGACTTGACAAAAAAAAAAAAAAAACTGTGCATGAGAAAAACTTAAATAAAAAATTAAATGAAAATTGAAAAACTTAAATAAAAAATTAAATGAAAATTGAAGAAACCCACATAGGAATTACCAAACCACTTAACTATATTAAAGGAACACCTTTCAGCCATGTTGAAGAAACTCTCCATAACTATGTTACTGAACCCTTTGTTTAAAAAAAAAAAATCTCGATAGCTTGTAGCTATAATAAGGTTGATTATTTCAAATGCGCTTTTAGTTTTTTCAGTTTTTTTTTTTAGTTTTTCAGTTTTTCATTGAAAGTTTTCTCTCCCTCCACAGGCTCATCCAATATCATAACTGGGGAGACAAAGAGCATATTAAACGTGGTTAAATCGGTAAGTGAAAACAGTTTTTAATGTATATATCCTATTCATTGATTTTCTACTTACCTGTTTGTTTCGATTTGTATTTTTTTGGGTATGCAAGGGGGCCAATCGTATGTGCAGCCAAATTATCGTATCTAAACCTTGCCAGAATAAAATGAAAATAGGTAAATTAAGTTGTTAATTAATTAGTAAAAGGAAAAGAACAGAACTACTCGAGGGAAGCGATAGTTGTTTTTGAAAGGCTGAAAGGTCACAGAATTGAAGAAAAACGGAACCAAGATTTGAGTTCCAAGCATGTTTAATATCTTCTTGTATGAACTGATGTGAGAAGTGAGAGAAAGGATATTAAATCAAATTCAAAATTGTTGGAAAAGGAAAACCCACCGTGAATGGGATGTGAATTGGCTTATGTTTACAGATAATACAGTACTGATTGGGGATAGTGACGAGAAGCCGCAGAAACTGGTAGGAATTTGAAAGTGTTTGCCAGTAGGCAAAAGGAAGCCAGGAAGGTGGAACAAAGAATTTTAACATGGGTGATGGAAGAATGAGAGCTTTTGGTTCATACAGACATTTGAGAGTAAATATAACAATGGCTGAAGGATAAGTAAAGAGGTCAGGCACCCAACAGATGGAACAAGGAAGGTTGTAGTAAGTGTGCAAAAGATTGGACTAGAATTGTGTAAATGAACGCCAAGGTTGGAATGTATGAAACGGTTAGAAGTGTGGATGTGTAATGCAAATAAAAACAAAAACGGCTGAAGTTGTTGGGATGGATTGTCAGTGTAGTGTAATATGTAGAGTGAGAAAGACTGAAAACAGAAATGTAGTAATATGTATAAGCATGGGTTGTAATTTAAGCGTGGGTTTTGTAAGATGGTTTGGTCATGTGGAAAGAAGAGAGGACTGTAGACTGGTGAAGAGAATACAATTCGGAATAGAGGAAGACATAGAAAACGCTAGATAGGTGGAGCAGAAGAGCTATTTAAAAGGACTAGCTTCAATATATTGCCCAAGAGTTACGAGAATGCATTTAAGATAGAAATGAGTGGGACAATGTAGGGAGTCTCGATGCCATGCTGATAAGCATATTGTGTAAATGTATGAAACTATTGTTATGTAAGTTTTATGCACAGGTATTCATCCAGTTGCAGTTGGAATGTGGCAATGACAGTTATCTACTATTTTGCTATCATTATCCCCAGTAGGGAAAACAGTTTAATGTTGAAAAAGCATTTTGTAAACAACCATTCCTGTGTTTTCAGTGGTGGCAGGTGGATAAAGTCTCCCCTCTGAGGCTGTACGAAGACAATAAAGGAATTATCGGCTTTAATCTCCGCCGTCTTTTGCATCACCAGGTAAGACCTTGTTTAATTTGTCATTTCTTGGGAATCAGTTGAAGTTAATTGAAAATTTAGTTTTGATAGGCACGCCTGTCTAAAACATGCTGGACCCCACAAGAAAGGTGACTCAATTGTCTTCTCTCAAGTGAAGACAAACTACCTTTCTTGAAAAGTGTATCTTGTATGAATCTTGAAATACATAGGAGGCAGAGAATTCCGCATTTAGGAGTAGAGCAGTATGAAGGACCGATCAGTCCCGTTGACTCTCGAGTTAACTACCAAACAGTTAGATGGTTTAGGTGAGATCAAAATATGTCAAGGTACAAAAGAGAATGGTTAAACAGGGTTAGGTCAGGCTGGTTTGGTAGAGCTTCCCTTCTGCAAATTTCAAACATTCCTCCTAAAATGTAATCAGTCCAGTTTTTCTTTTCGTTGTACCCCTAATGAGTAGTATTTTCTCAATAGGAGAGTAAAGGTTTGTAAAAAGTAGCTGAGGGTTTTAAAGTCATTAAAGCATTGAGACCAGGTTAGCTTAGTCAAACTGTTGGAAAACTCTGCACTTATGTTTACTATTAAAACTAAGTTGTGCTGAGGATGTAGGTGAGTTACTTCTTTTTTTTAATATTATAAATTATATTTCTTTTTGCTAAAAAAGATACTCTTCGCGAATAGGCTAGAATTGCTTAAACTGGAATCTTAGCACTTCTGATTTTACTTCAAAGTAAACACTCAATAAATGCATTCGAGTTATATTTATTTTTATTCTTAAAGTTAGGGATGATTTGCAGATCTGGTTTTACTTTAAATCACTCCATGAAAAAGTTAATTGATTTTTAAATGTTAGAGAATTAGATGTAGGTACTTAAAGAACATAGCTTTTAAGCATAGGAATCGCTTCACTGCAATGTATAGTACATTTCAAAGTAAAGATGCCATCATACGCATTCGAATTTAAATGCAGCAACCGTAGAACCATAACTCGATTTCTTCTTCTTCTCTCGTTCCGCAGCCAGGAGGTCACGAGCGCGTTCGCGAAGTGGTGCAGACGGTGTACAACCTCTGGCAGAAAGGCGTAGCGAAGGCTCGTATCGATTCGACGTTTGCCCTGGAGGACGTGAGTACTGGTGCCACAAATTCATTTCTCTCTCGCTGAATAAAAGCTTTTACTCATGCTAAGGTTTGAAAGAAAAAAAGTTGCTGTTGAAGATTCTAGTGAAGTTGCGTTATTGGTACTTTCCACGCAACACTTTGGGTATGTTAGTCCATGTACTGTAGTGCAAGCCGAGTGTGTGTGTGTGTGTGTGTGTGTGTGTGTATATATATATATATATATATATATATATATATATATATATATATATATATATATATATATATATATATATATATTAATATTAACTTTATCACATACACAAATGTTCTGCATGCATTAGCACAATTATTAACAGGGCCTCATTCAAACGGATACTTGAGAATGAGGACTGTTTGTCCTAGACTTTTTTTGAATAAATATCTCCACCAGATACCATCCAGTTTGAATGAGGTCCTGTTAGTAATATATAAATATACATACACACACACACACACACACACACACACACACACAAGGGAGGGAGGGGAGGCTATGCGCTTTGGATGTACGTGAAATGCGATTTCACCAAGTATTCAATCCTGTTAACCGCAAGAATTGCTCAGAAAAAGAGTCGGTTTTACCGACAGTATGCCCCGTTTCCGTTCTGAATTTGTAAGATTAAACTGGTTAAAACTAGTAGACCATGGCATGCAATATCTCCTTCCAGCATTCATATTGACTCCTGTCCTAATTTATCTTTTAAGAACCGTCATTTCTGTCGTACAGACAGACATGAAGGCTGGAGTCGAGACTGATGGAAAAACAGAGAACCCATTTAATTGTAAAAGTGTAGTGTTCCTTTTATTTTTTATTATTCTTTCTGTTTATATCTGCTGTTCGTTTAAGAAGGTTACTTCTTTATACTGTAGATATTGTATCAATGTCTAACAATGAAAGGTTTCTCTCTCTCTCTCTCTCTCTCTCTCTCTCTCTCTCTCTCTCTCTCTCTCTCTCTCTCTCTCTCTCTCTCTCTCTTTCGTTATTTTGATTAACACTTAGAATATTCAGAATTCTTAGTTATCGCTACAAAAGGTTATCTGCTGAAACAGATGATTATCAACAACAGCAACAACAAAAGACAGTCCAAGTTTGTGGGATAAAAGAACTGAATGTAGAAAGAAAGACATTTGTTGGTGATGAAAATGTTGCATTGTGACAGTACAGAGAATCTGCAATAACTCGTTAAATAGATTTTTAGATATTCATAAAATGAGAGAGCTTTGTGAATGTTATTGAGAGTAAGCCTGATAGTAAATTGAGGGCAAATATAATGGCGAATGCTCGTTCTAGAAAGTGACTGATTCGGTTAGGTGCGCAAAATTGTCGCTGTTAAAACGAGAAGTAGGCGCAGTATGGAAGTTAGTAAAATTTATAAATAGAAAAGGTGTCACAGGGGCAAAAATTAGCACGTAAGAAGGGACTTTTGAGTCATTTATTTTCAAGTAAAGTGTGGCTGTTGATTGGGAACGAAGAGAGAAGCTGGTGATGTTAAGAGGTTCTGATTCTTAGAGATACACCAAAAAAAGTGGCCAATAGAAAGATGAACTAGTGTGTTTTTTAAATCATTTGGCTATAAAAATAAAAAGGGAAACTGATAAGGTGATACTTGTTTCATTGAGGCGTCTTTAATATGAATGTGTTAGAAATGTCTGAATGAAAGAGTATGTACATCCATAAAGTGCTACAATATATATGTGTGTGTTGTGTGCGTGTATGTACACACACACACACACCCGCACCCACACACACACACACACACACACACACACATATATATATATACCTTACTGTATAGTAAAGGAAGTTGAGTCGTCACTTATGTAAATTGTATACCTTTGCAACTTTTAAATTCTCTGAAAGAATTTCATCGTCTATTTAGCAGTTTAAGTCTAAATATGGCAATGACTTTCATCGTGTTATTCTTTAAAACTAACCGCTTTGAAGGTAACTGTTAATATGTAATAGAAATAGCCACAATAATCCTAATTTTTTTTTTTTTTTTTGCAGATAACCGAAGCCATGACGAAACTCCACGAGCGCAAAAACGTCGGCAAACTTCTTCTGGACTTATCCATGGAGCCAAAGCCCAAGCCAGTGACCCCAGCCAAAGGGAAGAAAGAAGAGAAGAAGGAAGACAAGGAAGAGAAAGAGGAGGAAGATAAGACAGTCAAAGAGAATACCAAGAACAACACCAAGAACGAGAAGGAAGAAGAAAGCAAGGCAGAAGAGAAGGAGAAATAATGAGAGAGGCAAAGTTAATCTGAAGTCAATGCAAAAGTCAGGGAATTCAGCTCTCGGGAAGGTGTTCTGTCAGAAAAACGGAGTCAGCAAGTCCACACTTATGGCTGATTTTAGTCTTCTTTGGATTGTTCATAGCTGTAATCTTTGAAACTATTTTTTTAAAGTATTACATTTATTCTTATCTAGCAATAACCTTTCACTTTCTTCGCTATATAAAAGAATTCCAGGAATATTCTACCACGAACTGTACCCACCATATCATAGCTCAGTGATTCTACTGACCACAGTTAGGAAATTCTGTCAGAATCTTCATTTACCAATAATCACAATAGCACTTCAACTTAGATGGTAAGGGAGTTATCCACAGATATCAGTAGCATAACCACCGTAAGAGCATATAGTAACAAAATCATTTTTTAAATATATTTTAGTTTGATAGGGTATTGAATAAAGCGTGGCCAAAATTAACACCAGAAATTAGTAAAAGTACGAGTCACAACTGCTTTTTTCCAGCTCATTGAAACAGTAAGACTTTTGTTATTAATCTTAATAGTTTAGAAGTAAACTTCAAGTTCTTCAGATATCAGTTTCCTGATTGTGAGACATTATGGGATTGTATGCATTGATTGTGTTAATTTTACATTCTGCAAGTGTCCGAATTATTTGGTCTTGGTCTTTCAGTCTTTGCATCTTTGTATTGTATGATTTTTTAAAATTTTTCTCTCAGCCAGCGCAGTTCCAATTGATGGCCATGCCTTCATCACCTGTACTCCCAGTGATATGAGAATTTAAGTGATTCGTATTTCAAAGACCAAGCTCATATGTGATTTGAGATGTCATTTAATTATAGTCTGTATATCGTAATGTCAGAGAAGGAATAGACTTCATAGGTAAAAATGCGCTGTTACTTTTACTTGTTATTTTAAGTCTAGCGACTCAAGTTATAATTCTTTCCTTAAAAGATTTGTAAATAACAGCCACGTTTACAGCTTCGAAAAAATGCAAAACGAGAGCATTACCCTTATTGCGTGCTATTGAGTTAAACATTTCTTTCATACAATTCAACACCTATCGTAGAATGATTTTTGTTTCTGTATGGCCTGAAACAAAAAAAAAAAAAAAAAAAAAAAGCTGAAACTTCCTGGCCGTCGGCCTCTGCTTAAAACAAGAAAAACTGTGGGATTCAACAGTCAAGTGGAATTCGTCATGCAATCTCTTAGATACCTCATAATTTCCCTGTCAGTGCTGACAGACAGGCTGAAACTATTAGAACATAAGACCCATTTTAAATTTTTCTTGTGTACTTTTTCATTCACCAAACAGGGTCGTGACGCTAGATAATTTTAAACCCAGTTATCTACTAGCTACATTCATTGCTCATTCTTAGAGTCTCATATCTTACTAGATAAAACTCGCTGATTTGTCATCCATGAAAAATGTCATGGACAGTGTTTCTATGTCAAGCCTTAGCTCAGTGCTACACAATTGCAAAAGTATAGCGCAACCACCAGACCATTGCAAGGCTTACCTATTTGATCATCAAAGTGCTGTGTGAGATGTGTATCTTCAAGGGAAATATACAAGTAGGCAGAAATGTGTAAATGGGTTGTGCATTTTGCCTACACTGTTGATCCTCGCTTCGTCAGTCTCTTGAGCATTTGTTTCCAAGCCTGGAGAAGGTGCTTGTGCAGTTAGTCAAAGAGTACTGTGTGTGTGTGATGTACGTGACACGACATATAATTTCTAAGCATGCTCTTGTGCCAGACGGTGATGTGTGAGGTGACTTGATGTTTGTCCTGCATGTAGATGTAAAAAAAAAATACTGTATAGTCATTGTATTATATATTTCGCTTTCTGTTTCTCATCTCTTGGTCTTTTTTTAAGTGGAACATTCTTTCAGATGATCTAGAAGCAATTGTAATTTGACATAGAGATTAAGATTTCAAGCAACACAGGGGCTCTGGGTTATATTACAACCCCCGCCCCATACCTAAGCAAGAAAAGGTCATAATAACTATGCTTGATTGTATTTTCTATTGCCTGTACATCTTGCACAGTAAGAATTGCCTAAACTTCATGCTTTCATATAAGCAAACATCTAGGTCGGTATTTAGTTGGAAAATTACATATTCTTATACATAATAGTTGCACAGATACTCCTTCAGAAACCTAATATTTTGTTTGTATGGGTATCAGCTTACAAGATTATCATTCTTCCTATTTTTATTATGGGGTAATCTAAAGCATATGAAATGTAATGACATGCACACACGCACACACACACACACACACACAAGCTGTCAGCTTATAGACAGTGGCATTTAATCTTAGATTTTAAGGCCAGATAAATTAGACTACTTTAGGTTGCTGTTTACCAAGCACGGCTGCCTGAACAAAATTATACACCTTGTTCCAACATTTTTCGTTTGACTAAGAATGCAATATGAAGTAACTTTGAATCAGCACATGATCTTTGGAATTATTTATTTTAACAGTGTTAATTTGTTAATTTTCCTGGAAAGACAGATATGTAAAAAAAAAGAATATTGTTTTTCTCCGTCATAGGCTAAAAGGAGACGTAAATAATTAAATTCCACTTCTTGTTCTTGCAAGTTTGTGATCAAAGCATGCATTCCTTAGTACTACTATTCATGTTTGGAGTCCTTTAGTTGGTTACCCAGTCACCCTGTCAAAGTCCTTCTTTCATCCTGCAAAATAAAAACTACAGATTCTCTCCGAATGAATGTTTAGCTAATATAAAACTATATCCTTAAAACATGGCACGTCACATAACCACTTCCAGTGCACCCATGTCTCGGTTTTGCTTTCTAAGTAATAAGTTGTTCGTCAAATGAATGAATTTGTTTTGTGTGCTACTGTGTAGTCATGTTGTAATAATTGTACCCCGTTGTTTGGTGTATGTGTGCATCCGTGGAAATTTTAAATAAGAATTACCCAGAAATCAGGGAAAAGTTTCGCAAATTATGAAAACCCAAATGAAGAAAATTATCTTCAGCTAGTAAATAACTTAGCAAGAACGTAAACTCACTGGGGGTGCCGTTACAAAGGTTTCTGTCCCATAATGCTACTGCTACAACGGCATATTTATAAGGACACAAAATAAGAGAAAGTTGCTTCCTCTATTCTTCTTCATAACAGTTTTGCATCCAGCTTCCATACTTAACAGTCTCTTCCATATCCAGTGAGTGTCTTTTAAATAAAACCTGTGATATATATAGAGATAGCCAAGTTTTGAAGACTCTTTGGTACATGAAAAGTTTCGCGATATAAGAAAGTATCACACTGTGATTATTTAGCGATAATTTAATGATAAAAGTGACGGGAAAAATGGAAGTTTAGGCATAACCAAATTTAGCTAAAAGGAAAATGCTGGTAACATAACATCAGCCAGGTATTTTATATTTATTTTTCTAACAATGATAGAGCAAATTTAGGCAGAATACGATGCCAATGAAACTATCCTAGGCGCAACTTCCAATTACTGTTATTTTTGTACGTTCTAAAGCAACCGACACACCAAACATAGAGACTTGAAAATAATGTAATAATAATGTAAAACTCAAAGTCTGTTCCTTATCTAAAAAAAAAGGAGGACGTGAACAACGCTTATTATATTTTTGTATATCACAGTACTGTACGGTATATATGAATCCACACTTGACTGATTTCCTTATGCTCCATTGAATTTCACCCTGAATAACTTAGGCTTGAATTCGTAGATGCACTGTAGCATACAGAATCCTTTCGAATAAACAAAAGTATAGCTACTTATATTATTTAGAGGAATTCATAAGTTTATATATTTTTATAAAGTTTGAGTTCTGTAGAGTATCAGTATTATCAGAATGGTAAAATAAGTGAGTGTTGTGCTGTATATAAATATACGAATAGATAGTTGTAGCAAACCTAATTTAGTTGATATATATATATATATATATATATATATATATATATATATATATATATATATATATATATATATATATATATATCAGTTACAGTGTCCATGAAACAGGAACTATTTTAGTTTTTTGTGTAGTTTATTTAGTACTACAGAAACTTCAGTTCATGGGGATGAGACTGATTCAAGATATTAGGTGGAGATTTTTGCATTTGCAACATTCAAGTGTGTCATCCAGAAAACGAAGAATGGGAAAGGAACAAGGATTCAGATAAAAAAAGGAAGAAGAATAAGAAAAAGTCTTCAGCACGCCACTTCAAGCTCATCTTGCATTGCTATCATTTGTTTATACATTTTTGACAGGTTATGTAACTGTTTTTGTGTGCTATTTTTGTTAGATTTTGCTTTTTTCTTTTTCTTTCTGGATTTTCAGTGGCTAGTGAGCCTCTGATAGTTTGAGAAAATCTTTGGGGTCATAGAACCAGAGTGAAAATAAACGCGTTACCAATATAACAGCACAGGTTGTCTATTTATCATTTTGCTTACTCTGCTATTTTTCTCTTCGTTATTCTGTTCATTCTTTTGCTTACGAAATGTTCTCAACCATTTCCGCATCTTGAGCTTAGGAAAGAGGATTTCTTTATTGTACCATGTTTAATAAAGCTATAAAGTGTTCAAACGTTTGGTAACAATAGTAGATAAAACACAAGTACGTAACTGGAGGTAGATGGAGTAACTTGGCATATGTCACGTCAAAGTTGCGATGGGTCAAGATGTAATTGTCTTTGCTGTATGGTCTTCATTGTGTGCCTATGTTATAAAAAATTTTGTGTTAATAACAATGGCTAAAAAAAACCTACAGGTGTTCTTATTTACCTCTTTAACTTCAGTTCCATTCGTCGAACACTGTGTGCAAACAGTTTCCGTATTTGCTGTTACATAGTGCAGTCGTTTGAGGAATGGAGTCCAAGTCTTAATCGTTTGTCAATTATAACTTCAAAGGAGCTGGATTTATGAATGTACCAAAATGTCAAGTGGAGAAATTGTCCACTACTAATAAGAAAACTGGAAGATTAACGAAAATGAAGCCAAAAAAGGTTCCTGAAATTAATCATGACAGCTCAGCTGAGGTGCCAATTCCAGAATTCAGCCATCTGAGCACAGTAATACTAACCTCCAACAAACAACTGAATCAGAATGGCATAACCTTGAAACAGAGAATCATTGCCCAGTCTGCAGGGGAAATAAGAAACTTAAACATGCATAAAACACCACAACAGAACTACCGAACAAGTAGATGGAACGGGAAGAGGTACCGCTATTACGTAACCTAACCAGTGAGTAAATTGTAATCAGCTACTAAGCTTTACCTCGGTGGTATCAGGTGGAACATTAGCATAAACCTTTTCTGTCGTATTTATTATAGAAATACTTTTAGTAATCAATATTTATATGCCCCGGTATAGAACAAAACAAGAATTTGCTGCTTTAAAGATTCTGGGATCAGTTAGGTTTTGATAAAATTAAAACTTACCCCCAACATTGCTGCGCAGTAATGGGTTGCCCATGGACCGGATGACACACTTATGCTGTCACCCGTCTCACGGGTTAAGGTAAGGCATTGAATGTAGACAGGAACGCTGACAAAATTCCTAGCTAGGAATTTTCATACTCTCGAAAAATGGAAAACGCAACAGCTGGAGATGGGCTGACTTATTTAAGATACAGTGCACCATAAGAGGGAATAAAACGCCCACTCCCCACCCCATCTCACGAGAAAGAGAGAGGGAGAGAGAATTTCCAGAACCTAAATGTGGCTTTTGAGTACTATAATCTATTAGAGATAGTCTTTTAATCTGCATTATTATTGCATTATTATTATTCCGTGGAGAGAGAGAGAGAGAGAGAGAGAGAGAGAGAGAGAGAGAGAGAGAGAGAGAGAGAGAGAGAGAGAGAGAGAGAGAGAGAGAGCTTCCCTCATCAGTGACTGAGAGAGAGCGAAGTTTCGATCGCCGACCAAGTCAGCCTGACTTTGGAGCCGTCCATTAAAACTCATTGCTACTTCTGTTGACCTGAACAGTGAATGTATGTAAATGGTAGTTGGTCGATTGTGGAAGCCAATCGCAAACAGAGCGAACAGGGTCGTCAGGACTGGCAACTTTATCCCAAAAGACTTATTGAGAACCGGAAGTGTAACACCATCCGCAACATTGCTTTTTAAAGAGAAGTATTTTGAGGAATCATTATTATTACTGATAAAAATTCGACAAACATTCACATTCTAAAAAGCCGACTGAGCAAATATGAACTTTTATTTTTCCTTATACAATTCTTATAGAAGACCAACTTACAAAATACTGCCTTACGATAGGTCCTTCTGTCATTTCCAGACTGTCCTTGTGGTATCTCAAAGACGCTGAAGATAATATCAAGAGCTATCGTAAGCTAAGAGCAGTATTTTGCAAACTGTTCATCCGTAAAAATGTGGATCCTTGTCTCTTATTATTATTATTATTATTATTATTATTATTATTATTATTATTATTATTGATAGACGCACATTCTGTCTAAACAGGCCAAAAGGCCATAAACTTTCCAGTCTCCATAAACTTTCCACTACTGAAAAGATGACAAGGAAAATACCAACAACTATGAACGGCAGATTCATTGGCTGTTTCGCGGCTACTTCCAAACTTGGGCATTTTCTGTTACATTCTGTCTCCGTGTTAAATGTAAAATCATCTGAAGCTCCTTAGGGGGTTCAGGCTCACACATGCTTTTCCCTATTTACTTTAAGTTTGGGGCTACGCGTGTATACCAGGTTGTTTGCCCTAAGGTTTATAACACTGATAAAGCTAAGTAGCCACAGGCATCATTCTTACACAAATTAACTACGATGATCCAACTGGTTGTTGCAACCTGACTACTACAAAGAAAGCGCCACTTAAAAAGCAAAAGCAATAAAGTAGATACCTGATGCCATTGTTAGGTTAACATAGCTTTGAGCCAGAACTGGTTCATGCTTTACGATCACAATTAGTTTTCTCCCGTATCGTTTTTTGTTTATAGTATTCTTGCGACCTTCTACTGTATTTCCTGCGTAACTGGTTACCTCCGGTATAGAGTGAAACTTGAATTTCCAAGTTTGTTTCTTTGATGATAAAGAAACCAAAAGCTTTATTGTTTTAGATCTTTCCTATATGAAATACATCGATGGTTAAAGTTACGTCAGTTAGCCGTTTCCGATAGAACAGGAGTGGTTGATTCTCTCCAACAAGAAGCACGGCACGAGGCGATAATTGTGTTACGTAACTTATGCAGACGAAATCGACGAATTTGAAACACCCGCCTCTTGCGCTTCGTGACAATTTTAGCTCGTAGCAAAATTCGGTATCGTGACCATCACAGGATATTCCAAAAATGCTGTTCAAATCCATACCTACTTTTTGATATCGAAATTTTAAACCATAAAAGTTATTTTTAGGAAACCCAATAAAGTCGACAAACAGCCCAACGTTAAGGAAGTCGATGGTCGGTTCGCCGGGGACCATCCGAACCAATAGGCAGGATGATCGGCCTTAGACACTTTCATCGTTACTGGACTCGATTACCCAGTCAAGCAGATTTACAGGTAATGGGTGTTTGTTGTGCTTTTAGAATGAATTAGGAAAGGGAATTTGGATGTATAATTGAAAGGACTCCCTGCAGTGTAAACATTCGGCTATCATGACGTCATGGTAATCAGCTGATTGCTTCAGCAAGACAGATTCTTGTTGAAAACGGTCTTGAAATGTTGCAAGATGATAAGAGTTTCCTTATTATCTGACCTATAAATGTTTATTGATGTCGTTTATAGTTTTAAGACACACCGAGATACATTACGGAGGTCATTTAAAGGGCAATGTACATCTCGTTGCACGGCGATCTCGCGCCGTCTGCACTGCAATCTGCAGCTTTACCTTTGCGTGCACGCCCCCGAGATTGACCGTATTGCGTAACCAGACCAACAGATTAATGTAATTAACACTAGAAATTAATAAAATATGGTGATTGTATGGTTGTTTTAATTTTGTGGACAAGCCGTTGTCGGTAAATTAGGTTGCGTTGCCTAACCTGCCGATCCAAGGCCCTAATCCTTTACCTTACCGGCGAGGTTTCCGGTAACCTAACCAGACCTCCTGTTGTTAGCTTGTCAGAACAGTTTAATTCTGTTGCATTAAAGGCGAAAAAAATATTTCAGGTTTATGAAAGGAATTGCATTTTTGTTAGGCTATAGGCTAGGCTTGTTGGTTGGTTAGGCTACAGGCCTTGAGGTCACTTTGAAAACAGAAATGATCTCAAATGATAGCAGTCGTGATTTTGAGGTTCATATTCATTTTTGCGCAATTTGGTAAAAAAAAATTGCCTTTATCCAAATTTCACTGTTGTGGAACCGTTTTAAGATAGTCTGTTAGGCTAGGCTACTGAGTGTATTAAAAATGGACATCTTGAGCAATGTAATTCAGTGTTTATTAATGCAACATGATATTGTATATATTTTATTGTTAACATAGCAGAGTAGAATATTTTCATTTGCAGAGCAAAATCTTGTTACTATAATTAATTTTGTCCTGGAGAATCAGTAGGCTTAACAAAGGCAAGAGAGAAGCATTTGGGCTTTGGAAGCTCTAGCCTAATGGCTGATTTAACCAAGGTTTTTTCCCCTTTTTCGTTCACCTTTTTTTATGATCGTTTTCATTATTTCTGAAGCTATTTCAGTTTTCTCATGAACCCCATGCCTAAACCTGCATTAGACTGAAGTCACAGACTTGAAGACCTCCTGAGGCATATTGATTATTGATCATTCTGAATTATTGATAGGAGAGTTCAGCCCTCTAGTTTTAGTTAAAACTTTACAGTCTGTGGCTTCTTGCATAACCTAGTACGTTGACCAGTTGCTAGTACTCATCCCTTGTGGTACTCTGGGTACCTTATAAGGGGATGGGTTGGTGCTTTTAAGCTATGCATGTTCAACAGCTGGCGCCCTACTGCCTAACAATACTGGGCCTGGTTCCTTTGTAGATTATTTATGATCTGCTATGGCGTCTTTGGTGTGTGGTACTATGTATGTCCCCATTAGGTTTCAGCAGTAATGACCACAATGCAGAAGTTGGTGTAGTGCTGGCTGGTGTGTTGACATCCTCTCCATCAGGAGAGGATCCTTCTTAATATGTGAGGATATTTTTGGATCCAAGGAACCTTGATTTTCAGAACCATGTACTGTAGGCAAAGTTGGAAAGCTGATAACTGTGTCCCAAGACCGTTGTTAGTCTCTCACTTTTCTGTCGCAGGTTCATCTTATGGGCTCGGTACTGATCATTTATTGATTGGTTGCTAGCATACAGGCAACAGCTTTAGTTAGTGTAGGCTGTGATTGTATTGTGAAAAGTTCTGTTTTGAAAGAAAGGAGGCCTTGTCAGGCATGTACCACTGTAAGTGTTCATATTTTTGGATTTTCATTGCTCACAAGTACTCTTGTACCATGGGAATTATGGTCTAGGAACTTTGTGATTATACAGTCTATATGGACAAGTATCTATTCATTAATATCCACACATTATGCTTGTGTTTTTAATACTTGAGTGTGATTGTGGTGTGTTGGTGAAGGTCTTCTCTGGAAATAGACTAATTTGTCATAATCATGTTCTTGAAGCTGTTAATAAGCAGTCAGGTGAAATATAAATCCGCAGTACAGTAAATTAATCTGTTGAGGAAATTGTGAGTCTTTACTTTTTTTGTTACCGTAATTTTTTAATCCTATTTTTTTTTTTTTGTAATATTTTACATCATATATTCATTGGTTTGTATACATTCTTAACTTTCTCATAAGGTGTGCAGGTAATGCTTTGTTCGATTCCATTGATTTTATCATTGAAGAAATATTTTTTTTTGTTTATATTCTAGTTATCATTGCTAGTATTGTTAAGTTTTGTGTAAGAGAGTATTTCCTTTTACATTCTTTAGCAATGATTAAATTTGGAAAGGAACTTTATTTTCCCAAAGCCCAACAACAAAAAGTTACATCCGCATGAGTTGTAAGTTTGTTGACTCCTTCCATTCAACTTGCATAAAGAGTAAATGAGGTTAAATGCTGGTGTGCTGTCTTGCTTGATTTTGGCATACCAAGTCACTGCTTTTATCTAACGTGTTTTTAATGTAATCCAAATATTCTTTAATGAACTTGACCACTTGAATTGTTTTAGTTAATAAGTGAAAACTGTAAAGTCTTGTGTCAAAATTGTATTTTATTTTATAGTTTAGTATAGTTACTTTTTATTGTTTAGAAGGACTGTGGAATGTTTAAAACCCTGATTCACTTCTCATAACTTACGTGGTTTTGATTTTTTCAACAGGTGCTGCGGCTCTCTACAAAATGTAAGTTAGCAATATATTGCCACTGTATTTTAGAAGTAAGTGTACAGTATTTATATGTAAGACTTTTATCACTGAAAATCTACATCTAATATATAAATATATATAAAGGAGTGTACAAATTTGATGATACCAGGGAAGCTATGTTACTTTTCCATGAATATTTTACAGGTAGTGAATATAAATACTGCTTTAATTTCATTTGCCTATTTTTGAAGTATTGGTGTTATGTGTGAATTAGGGAAATTTGCATTAATTTTGGAAGATAATGGTTTTTAGTTCAATACATATGAGTACAGTAGATACAGTATTTATCTTCAACTGATACAGATTTAACATATTTTGTTACTGTAGAGACATGAAAGTAATCTTTTTACCTTATTATTGCACTTACGATACTGGGAGATTAAGATTTTCTTCTTATTTTGTAGTCCTTTAGTATTGAATTTACTTTATTTGGAAAATATTGAATCATTTTTCTCTTTAGTCTGTTTTTGTGGCTTTCTGTGTTTTGGCATCTTCTTTATCAATTGATTTTGTTTCTCCATAGCCTTAATCTCCCACAGAAAACTTGGTTTTTTGGTTGGTATCTTTATTCTTTTCCCACATTTTATTCATCATTAAGATTTGCTTCTCAACAGCAGGGAAATTGTCTTATTTTCTGGAGTCCTCTATTCCAGTTGAAGTTTTAAGCAAGTGTCTCTCGTCATATTTAATGTGCTATACATAATTGTTAAAAATAAGTTCTAAATTTGTAATTGTATAGGGACAATTATGGTTCTTGTACAGGAGTACATGCCCCTTAAAGCAGCCTACTCCATTATATCCCAAGGTGAAGTGCACTTGCTCATCTAAGCCTTTTTTATTTGCTGTATTAATGCCTTTGGGGAGTTACTTTGGAAAAGGGGGCCATGGCCTTGTGTGTTTGTTTCTTGTGAGAGTTCTTTATGGAGAACTAAAGAGTCTTTGGTGGGTCATGTGAGAGGTTATGAATTTTAGTGCAGTGATGATTAAAATTATATTTTATATTTATAACTAAAGGTTGTCTGAAGCACCATCTCTTCTCACTGTAGTTGCATTGCTTTCTATTGCCCTTTGTTTTTCTATGGTTGGTTCCCCCCTAGTTCTACTTCTGTAACTGCTTTCAGCTACAGCTTTTCATTTATGAAACTGGCCAACCCTATCATTCTACAGTAGAAGGGTGCCTCATTTTGTTGGCTAAGCCGGCTCAAAAGAATATTGACAGTTACTTCATTTTGAGCAATGTATTTAGTGTCATATTGTCATTTTAGGGCACATATTAATTGATTATGTATATAATGAACATTAGAATTAGTATAAAGTACAGTATTGGGATTTTTGATAAGGCTTAATGCGAATGTGGAAATTTCTTACTTAACCAGTCTCCATTGCAGAATAAATTGTACACATATCTATAGAGTAATTTTATTTTGGTCAATATTTTTGTTTTCTGTAGGAAGTTTTCTATAAAATGGTAACTGAGGAAGGCCTTTTCAACCAATTTTCAGTATATTTTGAGTGTTAGTTATTGTTCAGGTTAATTGATGTTTTGCTGTTTTCATCAGTATTCTCACTTCCTCATAGAATGCTTTCTTCCTCTTAAATGAGACTGGAAATTTTTGCTCTTTTGCTTAGCCAAGAGCAAAGTTTTGAATGTTTAAATAAAGGCAAGCAAATTTGAACCTGCTAACATAAAGTTAGCAAAAGTGAGGTCTTCCTCCTTTCTTTTCCTTTGCTTTCCTTTATGAAGGAAGGGTTTTGGCCTTTTATAAGTTGTTCGTGTATAGCTTAAATCCTTACAAGCTGTTTTTGTGGGTTTGTAACTGTGATGAATAGTTGAATAATATCTTATGAGAGGTTGGTAGTAGGTGTATGTGGTAAGAAAATTACTGCTCATAGTAGGGATTGGTAAAGGTAGGTCTGTTGTGGTCCTTTAGTCCCAATCATCATTGCATTCTGTCTTGAGTTTCATCCACTCCCTTCTGTCTTTTTCCACCTAGTTGTCCAGTTTTTACCTTCACTAAAAGAATAAATTCCTTTATTTAGGCCTGAGAGACTGTTTGAAGTACAAGGTTATGACAATGATGATATAGTTACTAAAGATGCATCATTGCAAATACATTAAAGTACAGAACTAGGATATTGTCAGGTAGTACTTAAAATTTGCCTTCTTACTTGACTGATGTTGGTATAGATTTAAATTACATTGTTTTGAATGCATGCACTGCAGCTTGAAATTTATTTTGAAACTGAATATTTCCAGTACATTGCCATGTCTAGTTTTGAAAACAAAGTAAAGTAAGTTTCCATTTTTTTTAGTCATTTGTAGGTACTATATGAAATTTTCAGATTGAAGATTTCTTGTTTCATTCTTTTTTAAATGGAACTCGACAAATTATTCATTGCTGTTTCTTTTACAGGCCTGTCAACATCTGCATCAAGGAAACTGCTTCAGGCAGAAACTTTGCCCTTGGGACTGTTGTGAGTATTACACATGGTAATTAGCATAGACTGCTGATTGGGCTGTGCATTAGGAGTCTGGTTACTATGATAATGCAGCATTAATGTTTAAGTTTTTTGTCAGCTTTTATGTTGTTATAATTATGAGTTGTGCATGAGTTTTTGTAAAGCATATTATGCATCGGTTTTTGTCTGTTCCAGGTCTAAACGCCATTATGAGCAGCATTTGGGCAGTTTTAAAAACTTTCACACTTCTGTTGTATTTGGTACGTACTTTAGCTTCAATTTTTCTATTGATAGTTGGCTTACCTTTTGCCTAAACTGGTGGTTCTCTCCTCATCTGAATTTAAGTGAACTCGGCCATATAGCAGTTTTAGTGTGGGAGAAAATGTACCATGTAATTTTTATTTTTTCCAACATCATGGTTAGTTGAGTGATTGTTAAAAGAAGCATCTTTAAACAATGTGTTGTAACGTGTAACTTTACAATTTTTATAGTTAAGCAAGGTTGTAGCATGAGGCCAATGCATTTCCTACAAACACTCAATTTCCCTTATATTTTTTGTGTCAGGATGTGCAGAGACTGCTCGAATGATAGGATAGTATGCAGTATGATAGTCGGGCTGGGAATACTGGTCTTGCTTTCTTACGTGTTTCATATGATGTCAGTGGCTTTTATATTAGTGTGATTACTGGCAAAAGCTGTACTAAGACCTTTTTCATGTGCTCATCATGTTTTTCAACAAGTCCATGTCAAACCCGTAGATTCTTATTGATAGGCCATGTGGTTGTGGCCAGGCAGATGCAGCTCTGTTGTCTATGGTTTACTTCATCTGCTGTTCCTTCAGTTGGATATTTGATATGTAAATTGGTTGCTATTAACAGTCTTAAGAGTCAAATTAGTTGCCACTAACCAAGCTGTCTTTAAGCTTCTTGGCTTATGCTAAATATATATTCTATTAGGCATAAGCAACTGCTGTAGGAACCATGATTTTGATAAGTTATTCGAGACCAGTTGGGCTTTCTAACGGAGTTTAGTTCCCCCATTAGTTGGCTGATGCAAGCACCTTAATGGGCAAGCTTGAAAGTGAATGAGAGACTGCCTTTTACTTAAAGCACTTACATTAATTGTTGCTTGGTAATTTGGGCAGTGTTTGCCCACTAAACTAGCTAAGGGGAAGGCAATAATCTTTCCAGTAGTTGGTCTTCTATATGGAACTTGTGCTCAAGCTGAATTTGATTTTTCAAGTTTTGTCATTTATAAATATTTAAGTGGCATAAGTCAGAGTATGGTAGTAGATTTTATCAGAAAATTGAAAATATTTTTTTGTAGTTTAATTGTATTTCATTAATACTACACCAATATAAACTTAGAGGTTCCTTTGTACTTGCTATGATTATTTTAAACGTGTGGGTGCTTGACAGTTTGAGTGAACATAATTTAAAAAAGTTAAAGAGATTAAATTTAAGAAATTAAAGTTTCTGTGCAGGATTGCTTGAAACATACTTGGCATTTGCTATAGGAAATGCTGTTGGAGATGAAAAGCCCACTACAGTATTTTAATGATGGATCATTTTGCCTTTATTATAAGTTAGTGGTTTGAGTCACTCTGTGTCTCATATTCCAAAGATGTATATTATTAAAATGTAGCTTTTTTTTGTTTTGCTTACTTTGCAGGAAACACTTCTTGAAGTAATATAACTTAGCGCATCACACAATATGGTGTAAACATTCTAATACTGACGTTAGAAGTAAAACTACCTGTATCTCTTTCAACACTGTTTTAACAGATATTCATGATCCTCATTATTTCATATATTTGTCAGGTTTCTCATTTTTAGGGGGAAGGAACAGGAGGTTCTTTTGATTTTTGTCTATATTGTACATGTTAAACTTAATTTCCTTCTAGTTCAGTACTTGTACAATCTTTACACAATGGTTTTCTTTACCCTCCCACTGGTATGTTACCTATCACCTCTATATCTACCAGGTTTTCTGTTTGCTCTTCCTAAATTATGTGATCAGTCCATGTTGGTCCTAGAGATCTGGAACTGTTTTCTTGTCTCAGAACAGTTTCTCTTTAACCTCCTATGCTATGATCATCCTAGTTCACTTCACTTATGTATTTGGTATTTTCTAGTCACTTGGAAAAGTACACCATAGTTGTATGCTTTCATAAGCAATATAAATTTTTTTCCCTTTATACCATTTGTTAGTTTCATATTTCAGCAGCTTCTTTTCACTTTAGCCAAACTCTTGCTCGTCTTTTTCTTATTTCCTTTTGATTCTGACCTTAATCCCTGATTTCCCAAGGTAACTAAATTATACCTTCTCTTGTGCCATAGTGATGTATTCATCCCCTTACCCCCATAACACCAGCATCCACTTGACCAGTTCCGAGAGTACACCTTATTTTTGCATTGTTGTTATTGTTTAACAATTTAATGAAAAACTTTCTCATTGGTCACCATAACCTGGGGATTTGGATATACATTAGTGATTTTCACCTTTCTCCTTTCCATTCCATTCTTCCATCTTCTAAACCTCCAAGACATCTTCCTCTTAATTCTACTACAAATACCTGATCATTTGGATACAGTTATTACCAGTGGCTCATCTCACTGCACTCTTTATAGGAGAAAGGGATTATTGCTGATCCTTGATGTACAGATATTGCGTGGGAACAAAATTTTAGGGAATTCTTTACTTTTTAACATATATATAACGACGTGTACACTCACTTGAGAGTACAATTTGAATTTTTTCTGGTAGGTAAAGAGATGATGGTATGGGAATATCTTAAAACTGGAGTACAAGAGGAAATGGATTATATTTGATAGACATATGTGGCAAGAAATTTGGTCTTGTGCATCCTCTTTGTTGTTTCAGGGTTTGATTGAATGATTAATTGAATGATCCACCTTATAATTATTTTAATACTTGTATGTCAGTAGCACATTATGAAAATGGATAATTGATATTGTTAATTACCACAAGAATTTTTGTGAAGGATTGTCGGTATTTTTAACATATCCTTTGTTAAATCAAGTAATGTACTTAATTTCATTTTGAATTTTATTGGCTTGCCTTTTGAGAGTTCAGACATTTATCTTGGTCCTTTGGTTTAAAGGTCTTTGTGTTATCAATTATGAAGTTTACTTGATATAATGGTTTTCAGGAGGTGAGGTGAAACCTATTGAAGTCCCACCCTTTGCTGAGTCCATTACTGAAGGAGACTTGAGATGGGTTAAAGAAGTTGGCGAAAGTTTTGAAGAGGATGAAGTGATAGCAGAAGTTGAAACTGACAAGGTTAGAGACACCAGATGAGTTTTTCTTATACATTACATGAAGTAACTGAAGAATTTTCCATTTACGAATGAATTGTTGTTTGCAATATAATCCAAAAATTTTGTTGATCAAAAGTTATATCATAGTCAGCCCCAAAATTTAATACAGTACAGTCCAACCTCTTAAATCGGGGAGCCTTGGGACCAGGCCACTGCCAGACTACAGAAAATCCCAGAATATAGAATTCATCCCCTAAAAAAATGAAGCTAATTCCACATACAAATAGCCCAGTTGCCTACTTAGCCTACTGCTTGGCTGAGTTATGACACTGCTTTTTTATCATTTTATTACTCATATATTTTCACTTTATCGTTTTATAACTTCATACTGTATAATTTTCTTTAAAAGTTTACTTTATTAACACATTTAGCATACATTCCCAAGTTAGCCTAACCGTAAGTCAGCTACTTAACTTTTCTCAGAATCTGCAGAATATTATCGGTGACTTTCATCTCATAAATTAACTATCTTCATAATTATTGCTATTAGTTTCTTCGTCATTTATTTTGATTGTAGAGGTAATGAAATGACAAAAATAAAGAATGAATTTGGCGATCACTCAGTGCATTTTGACACTTCGCTGTCAAGACGTAAACAAACCACACCGCCATCTATTGAGGAAAATGAACACTAAACATTTGCTTATGGGAGAAACATTTTCTAGCGTATATAAAGATTTATGCTCGCACTTCTTACCTCTAGCATCATCTGATCTCATGGATGGCATATTGAATGGGTAAGTATACAGCTGTATAAAAGAAATTATCAAAACTGCATAACCTATAAGTCTTTCAGGTACTCTAAGAGTAAGGAATTCGTGCAATGCCAAATGTCTCATTGTTTTGATGAAAAGTTTTGACTTAGTAGATCCTTCTCAAGTGGAATCTTTAAAAGAATATATTCATTTAAAGTTAATAACAAAAACATATTTGACTTTGCACATTGTTGTTGCTAACAATTATTTTCATAAAAACAAGAGAGAGATGGCAAATTTTTGCTGTCGGGAAATTGTAAACAATATGTAGCACCAACCTCTTGGCTGCTCAACAAACTAATGGCGGCTGATTCAAAATCGAGCCAAACCACGTGAGTTCCTGGACAACAGAATGCCGGTTTTAAGAGGTTCGACTGTATATGGAAAATTGTCGTATACTTTTTGTAAAATGTTAGTTTTTAAAAGCTGAATAGAAAAATGTTTTCATGGTACCTTTAAAGGATATGTAAGGCTTACATATACTATGACTTGTGCAAGGGACTTTACAATTTCATATATTACAGTTTCGTAATTGATTTATGGTTAATTTTTTACTTTAATACCAGTTTTTGCTGGCTCTTGATATTAGAGATTTTTCTTTCCTCTAAAGGCTCCATAATGTGCTTAATATGAAAAGCACATTAAAATTAATCAATTTTGTTATCAAGATATTTAAAGACTTCATGTTTGGATGTTCATGCCATGAGGTTAGTACTAAACATATAGTTCGTTAAAGACTTCATGTTTGGATGTTCATGCCATGAGGTTAGTACTAAACATATAGTTCGTGCAAGTGGGGCTGGTATTAAAGTATACATTTACTGATTTATGTAAAGGAAAAACAAGCTAAAAAAATGTTTGAATGAAAGTTTCATTTGAGAGCAGATCACAAATGGTGATTTTTTTTTTTTTTGTCTATTGTTTCTCATAATGAAGGCACTGTAAACCACAGTCCTGGAGTTGTATATAGTATATGTACTTTTAAAAAAATATAGTTTTTTTAGCATTTTTTGCCAGAACAGGTAACTTTTACATGCTGTATCAGTATACATAATTTTATATTTAATTCAAAATTTTGTTAAGAGCATATAGTGATTAATTTTGCAGATGCATAAATCATATGGAGGGGTATGCAAAACAGTCTTCAGAATTCATACAAGTTTCCTTGTAATTTTTTGCTTGTTATGTTTACCATTCTCTTAAATTTTATACATTTCATGCACTTATAAAGTACTCATCCGAATCAGTAACTAAATGACCACAATAAGGCCTGGAAAAAGGAGGGAATAGAAGGGATAAGGAGGATACAAGCAAACTGATTCTGAGCATAAAGAAAGTAATACATAAAACCTTTTCCAAAATGGTAAACACACAGAACAAAACAAAAATAGTGAGATCTTTCTAAATTGAGTGTGTGATATGTCACTGAACAAACCAGGGTGAATATTGATGGTCATGGTAATGGTAATATGTAGGAGGTGGTACTAGATTTTGTCGGGGTAATAGAAATGGCTTTCCAAAAGCCAATTTGTTTCTTGTTACTGATGCTCATAAAGACAGGGTTCGAATGAAGTAGACCATTCTTTAAAGTGACAGGAATTAGGATTTATATTTCACACGTACTGTAAGAACTATCCAATGTAGAGCTTTGGATTTTGAGTAAGGAAATGTCAGGGGCTTAGTTCAGTAAGAACAGAAGAAAGTTAGCAGTTTTATGAAGAATTTTGTTTTAGAGAGGAAACTTTTTTGAGGAGATATTCTGAATGAAATGTGATATTGAAGATAATGTAGCATATATTCATACATAGGTTTGTGAAATTTTGCTGTTAGAAAGCTTCAACCTTTGTGTTATTGGCATAATAAAGATTTTGAGGTATTAGCACTGATAATTTATGCAAACAGTTGGCATAGATAGTGAGATAATTTTCAGAAAAAGATACTGATACCATGCACACAATTTGGATGAAGTTGATTAGGCCAACTATAGACTGTTGCTCACTGTAAGCTCCTCCAGCTTGCTGACTAATGAATGGAAGAACTTTGGGGAGGGTGCTATATGATTTTGTAAATACAGTAAACAAAACCACTTGACCTTTTTATACTAGATTTAAAACACTGAAACTAAGTAACATTCAGGGTCTACATGAATGCTATGAAATATTGTACAGTACAAAATCAAGGAGGAGGATGTCCCAGATTTAGCAGAACATCCATTAGAACTAAAACATTTGCTTTTTAATTTCACCTAAATCCTAGAACTGGTGTTCGATGCTCCATGTCTCAACCTATACTATGCTGCAGTTCAGCCAAAATGGCTTGAATGTCTTTATTGGCATTCACAGCCTTTAACCTATGGAGTTTTCTCCTTTGATGTGTTTTAACTTGTATACATGTGCATTTGAAAAGATAGTCATTCCTGGATATCATGCTATACAAGCCAAGATGTGGTGCTACTAGTTATTTCAGCAATCCAAATACTGTGCACAATTGTATATGGTGGCACATAGCCAATTCAAGTGTTATATCTGACAATAGTTTTCCTTTACTGTTGCAGATAATATTCAAATTTACATAGGGGAAAGTCCCTGATTTGGTAATCCCCACCCCAGGGAGTTGGAACTTTTCTACAGGTACCCTTTCACATCATTTTTCATTCTTCATCCTGTATCTCAAAACTGTCACAGGATAGCTGTCATTTGCATTAGCACAGGTAAATTCACACTTGTTGGTCGTGTTTGACATAGGTCACTTGATGAAAGGATGCATGATGTGAGAAAAGCAAATACAAATACCTCCGTACCCTTTTTGGAAAGATGAACAAGAAGGTTAGATGATTTGGGTGTTGCACTGAGAGAAATTTAAAGTCAAGATTTCAGTTAGTCATAAGAAGAATCTGAATGTTAGAAGCTCTGTGGAACACTGAATTTTTGAACAACTTTAGTAGCTAGAAAAGTGGGAAGGAAACTGAGTTGAGAACTGTATGATGATGGATCTCTGAGGATAAAGAGGATGTGGGATGCATATGATAAACTACAGTATTCATAGTAAGAAAAGACGTTGGTAACCTTTATCTGGTTTTAATGCATTAAAACAAAATTCTTTCCTCTACTTTGCAATTAAAAGGTAAATAATATCTTTCGGCAGGTAACAATGCCCATCAAGGCACCAGCTGCAGGCGTGCTGAAAGAAATTAACGTTGAAGATGGATCTGTTGTTAAAGCTGGTGTCCACATAGGGAAAATAGAACTGGGAGCTGGAGGCGCTGCCCCTGCCAAGAAGGAAGCTCCTGCTGCAGAAGCTGCTGCTGCTCCACCTCCAACTGCTGCTGCTCCTCCCCCCCCACCGCCACCACCACCACCACCTACATCTGCAGCAGCTGGTCCCATACCTACAACTCCCCCACCTTCACCTCCTCCTCCTACTACTCCTAAAGCATCTATTCCGGTTGCAGCTATCAAGCATGCTTCATTTATTCAGCAAGCAGAAGTAAAGGTAGGCTGAAAATTCTCTCTCTCTCTCTCTCTCTCTCTCTCTCTCTCTCTCTCTCTCTCTCTCTCTCTCTCTCTCTCTCTCTCTCTCTCTCTCATTGTGAAGTCCAACAGCTTTTAATATCATTTTCATTGGAAGATATATTATTAAAAAAAATTATAAGATACAGCTTCCATGAATTCTTTCATAAGTCAGTGTTTGTGCTGTCACTTAGTCATGTGTGAACATCAGCCACCTTTCTATTTTGCATTATCACCCACCAGTATTTTAGGCTTCACACTTGTTTGCTGCTCTTTGTTGTCAAAGCAGTGTCATCTGCTTGCCTATTGATGCATTCACAGCTTGTTAAAGCTAAATTATCATCTATGCCATGCATTAAACTTTTCATTGCATTAAATTTGTATGGGAGGTACTTTATTTTTACAAATTTGTTTTTCCAATGGGAAGGGCCTATAGTAATTTTGAAAACGTTTCTGTATCAGTACTATACCTAATGTCCCTCATAGAACTTTTTTTTTTAGTATAGCCTTTTGAAGAGTATAGACTTGCAAGATTTTATTTTTGGGGTGACAGTGTGAAATGTACGTGGTTGTTTGTATTTCTGTCAAGGTTAATACATAAAAATTTTTCAGGTTCCTCCTGCTGATTACAGCAAAGAGATCACTGGAACACGAACAGAACAGCGTGTAAAGATCACTCGTATGAGGGCCCGCATAGCACAGAGATTAAAGGACGCTCAAAACACGAATGCTATGCTCACAACCTTTAATGAGATTGATATGGGGTAAGTGTTGTCAAGCCTGAGTGTTTTATTAATATTATTGTGTGTTTAGTTGATTATGGATTGGTCATCATTTCATCTTGTAGGCATTATTGAAGCTCTTTACACATTCCTTTTACTGGTAGCATTTCAGATTTTTCGTTTAAGTTCATTCAGTTGGATCATTCTCATAGTTTTTAGCTATTATTAGCATCAGTAATACAGTGTTTTCATTTTTCATTACGTGGTATAATAGTAATACAGTGTTTCATTTTTCATTACGTGGTATAATATTAATTTATTCAAGCTTTTCTTTTAATTGAAGGAGGCGCATTAATGTTACAAATAAATTTATTCTGACTAGCCTTTGTAGCCCTTGAATTATTACTGTAACTATGTTAGCCAAGAAACTCATGTTCAAATCCTGTTTGGATTGTGTTTTTCAGTTTTACATGTACAGTACTTTGAATTGAGGGATTGTTGTAGTGGTATATAGGTGTAAAGTAAATGGATTAATTTATACAGAAAATATATGGTCAGTTTTGCTCAAGAGCATATTCCCTTGTTGATAGGGTAGAAGGAACATGACTTCAGGTATGATTACTACGTATCATAAAGATCATCTTATTAAAGGACAGGATTGAGAGACAGATCTGAAGAAAAACTTATTTCTGAAACAGTAGTTGGTATATAAGTTTATTATTAGCTATATTCCATATAAACAGACCCAGCTGCAGAGGCTTGAGAGTTGAAAAAGAAAGGTTCTACAACTCATTTTTAGCTTAACATTCATAGCTCATTTTAACCCTAAGCCTGAGTTTTCAGTTAATAAAAGGATATTAACTGAAAAATCAGGCTTAGGGTTTAATTCATTATCATAAAATGAGCAATGAATGTTAAGCTAAGAACACAGAAACAATGGAATTAAAAGATACAGAACTGAATATTGAAATAAAGTCTCCAGCAAGGGCTAAATAATTGTGAAAGGTACTCCATACAGACCAAATCAGGATACAAAATGGATTAAAAAGAGCCTTTAAGTATCCTTTAAGTATCTAAAGAGGAATATCATGTACTCAGGGATATGTTGATGTGACTAGTCTGCGCCAACCAAAGCAAAAACACATAAAAGGAAAATCTTGCCAAATGCGTGAACCATTTGGAGGGTTTTAAGAGCAAATAAAAAGAATTAGAGAAAAAAGTGCAAAAACTGTGAAAGAACTCTGTTTAGACCGGGGCTGCACGAAAGGTCAGTGTTACAACTGGAGCTACACAAAAAAATAGTGAGATATTGCAAGTGGACTGTGTAGCTGGGTCCACTTTATATGGAATAAGGCTAATTTATGATTGATGGGTTTTCATATGAATTTTCCTTTTTCAGGAATATAATGGAAATGAGAAAAAGTATTGGTGACCAGTTCTTGAAGAGACATGGCATTAAATTAGGCTTTATGTCTGCATTTGTCAAGGCCAGTGCATATGCATTAACTGAGCAACCTACTGTAAATGCTGTTATGGAAGGGTCAGAAATCATATACAGGGATTATGTTGATATCTCAGTAGCTGTGGCCACGCCGAAGGTAAGTAATTATTAGTATTGGTTTTCAGGTTATGTGCATTAAAGTAGTTTTCTTAATATTTTTTTGAAAATTTGAGTAATAGTTAGCCTGCTAATCGAATCAGAGAACATTAAAGCTGTAGGATATAAATTTAATTTGGAAAAAAAGGTTTATGGATTGTGGCTTTTGCTTTGTTGATCAACTGATCATAATTGATTTTTTCCTGCAGGGATTGGTTGTACCAGTTCTGCGTAACGTTGAGGGTATGAATTATCTTGATATTGAAAAAGGAATCATGGCTTTGGGTGAGAAAGCTCGTACAGGAGCACTGGCTGTGGAAGACATGGATGGAGGGACCTTCACCATCAGTAATGGTGGAGTTTTTGGCTCCCTCTTTGGTACTCCTATTATCAATCCACCCCAGAGTGCTATACTCGGAATGCATGGCATCTTTGACAGGCCTGTAGCCAAAAATGGGCAGGTAAGGTGAACTGCTGAAAGTATGGTGTCTCACTAAGTATTCTGCATATGGCTTTGGTAGGAATATACAAATTGAAGATTATAGCTTTTATTTTGCACGAATACAACTTTTTAAATTCACCTAGATTACATACTTTAAGCTAAATGAAGCTGCATGTAAGGAAGTGATGGTTTGCATATGGTAATATTTCCATTTGTACTTATGTTTGTACAGGTAGCCTAATTGTTTGTGTACACGTGATTCCAGAACCTTATGTTGAAGTATTGCAATAGAGCCTGGATGAGCTGTAAGGTCCAGTAGGCAAGTGTCCCATTCTCAAGCCAATGTGTCTTTATGAACACAGGATCTTTGCTTTGGCCATGCCAAAGCAAACTGTCTTCTTTTACCATTTACTTGAATAACATTGTCCATTATAGACAGTTACCTCCTCCAGACATCAGTGATGCTCTCTGCAACAGCTCAGAAGTTGCAATTGGAGAGAGTGAATCTTGATGTGGCTGAAGGAAAGAGACTCCAAGGAAAACCAGTGATCTTTACCACCTGCTTGATGTGGCTGAAGGAAAGAGACTCCAAGGAAAACCAGTGGTCTTTACCACCTGCCAAGACTTGGACTTCAGGTGAGGGCAGAGCTGAAAGTGCCCTCTTAAGTGATGAACCCTTGCTAATGGGTGAATTGGTGTGTTGATGAGCATCCCAAGTACGCAGATTGTTTGGAAGGTGTTGCATATCTGACTACTCAGGTTAACCTGCAGAAGTGTAGCTTGAGAACTTTGCAGTTGAAAGCAGCAAAGATGCCTCCCAAATCTGTTTTTCCAGCTGTAGCTGGTACTAGAATCATACTGAAGATTGGAGCTGCTGAAGAAAAGGTGTTTTTGTCAGAGCTGAGATGAACATTACTTCTGTAGGAGTAACATTCTTATTATGCTTGAGGAGTGAAGGACTCAAGATGGCGAACATTCTTATTATGCTTGAGGAGTGAAGGACTCAAGATGGCGAGCCAAGGCTGAGGAGGAGACAGTCGTTTGTCATGTGGTACGTAATTAGACTGATCTGCAGCATGAGAGTTCTGCCAAAGAGGAGTCTCCAGTATATGTTGTAGAACTTCTCATTGGATTTGGCTTAAGAGGGTGATCCTGAAATTGGACTTTTGGGGGATGTTGAAAGAGGAAGGGTGTTGTTGATGGATATGTTTCTGGTCCTAGGAAGATGGGAATGTTGCAGTCGAGACCTCTTATCCCCTCAGGCCATATCTCCAGTGATGGTCCTCTCACTCGAGACACTGCATTTTTTGGAAAGAGTGGCAAATAATGAAGTCCTCTCAGTCCTGTACTATGGATATATATCACAGCCTCACTTCCATCATCTAGAGGCCGGTGTTATTATTGTTCTTGTTGATGTTTTGTAATGAACAGGATTAGATCACTCTTTGGAGCATGATGGCTGCATCAGTGATTAAAAATTGGTATTTTGGATGTTGACTTTCAAGTACTACTTGTGGTTGCCATTGGACTTGGTTGTCGCTACTTGTAGTAGTAGTTCTTCATCAATAATTAATCTGAAGAAATAAATGAGCTTGATGGTTCAATAAGGGCAAGTTTCTTTATGACCCATTATGACCTTCATGGGTGCTGTGTCCACCTGCAAGAGGAATAGATTGTTGATTGATGAGCATATATATATATCTCTTGTCAGTGCAGGTTTTGGAAAGTCATCCAATGCCTATTCTTTGTGGCTAGCTTATGTGTACACAAGTCGACATGCTGAAAGGCTGGCAGCCAATATTTCCTGTACACTTTGTGCACTGACTTTGTAGGCGATGTGACAGGTTGGCTGGTTAGCATGTATGATGTTATGCTGGTGAGTAGCTTCCGTGTCTGTGTTGATGGCTGCAGCAATGGTTTGCAGCAGATACCTGCAATTGAGAGACAGGTTAAAATATACTTCTGTTGGACATGTATCCCAGAAATTACTGTTATGGGATGTGGCATCCACCTGCTTTATTTTGCACAGCTTGGTAGATTGCTGATTAATGCTTGGCCTACAAGACCCACTGGTAAATGAGCATCTTCAGTTATATTTTACCATGTGGCTATTGTATGGCATGTACTTAAGTTTGGTGGGTTCCTTAAGCAACACTGGCAGGTCATCTGGTGGGTTCCTTAAGCAACACTGGCAGGTTATCTGTTATGCCCATAGCTTCACTTAGATCCATGTTGTTGTCAATATTATCAGTCATTTTGGTCTCTTAACTGTTGGTTCTGTGGCTGGCGAGTTTGACTGATTTACTCATAATGCACATCTAAGTTCAAGCTGGGTGTTTGACTTGTGTCTACATTCATGACTGTGGGCTATGTTGGCAGCAAATGGAAATTCAGTATTTTGCTGGCTAAAAGAGTGCATATCCTCCAGTAAATTTGTCTAATAGGTGGAGAAAGCATTTTCTGGACATTTTGCTGCACTTTGAGCTAGTTTGTTTGGTTTCCTTGCTCAGTGGGTCCTTTTCTAGTGGTAGCAAGCCATTGATTAGTAGTGGTGGGCTGGCTGAATGAAATATAGGCTATGGAAAACATATATCTTCTGTGTCAATAGCTTTCATCATAATCTGAACGTGTGGCCAGTTGCCCAAAAAACCAATCAAATTTGAATTTTTTTCCATGATTTCTTGGCTAGTCAGCTGACTTCAATTTGTTTGGAGATTTGGTAGTAGTATCTCTGTCTTCTCTGCCTTGTGTGTGGTGTTTCATTTTTTCTCTTGCTTGATACTATTTGTTTTGGTTGAGTATTATAATTCCAGGTTTTCTATGAGAAGCAGTGGCACAAGTGGCAGTAGTTCTCTGGCCCCATTTTGTCTTTTCTCTTCACCTTATGACACAGAAGTCATGACGACTTTAAGTACTTAGGGTGTCTCTACATCATCAGGACCTGGAAAAATAAAAATATTTATTTGCTGCTTCACCCCCTCAAAAAAAAAAAAAATTGACAAATTTTGGCTGACAACTCTACACTTTAAAAAAGGTGTACAAAATAACACTTGCAGCAATAGAGCATAAAATATTCTGTGAAATGAATATGCACAAAAAATAGTGATTCAAGCAGCTGCTTGGTTTGTTTAACAAGAAACCCTTTGTTAGCTCTGAAAGGCTCCTCACAATTTGATGGTCTGTGTGTGTTTTTTTTTCTTGTCAACTTAAGATACTGCTGTAGTTTCTGTTTTCATGATAAGAACTTTAATGTTTTTTTTTTTATTTTCAGGTTGTCATCAAACCAATGATGTATGTTGCATTAACTTACGATCATCGTCTCATTGATGGACGAGAAGCAGTTACTTTCTTGCGGAAAATCAAACAGGCTGTTGAGGATCCAAGGATCATGCTTTGTGGCCTTTAGGTTTGTTCAGAGTAGTTGACCAAAGGAAGCTTAGCTTTTTTTGAGTATAGGCGTAGACCAAACTATTGTTAGGCCCCTTAGAGGTAGTGCTTTTTTCACCCTATCCTTTCTGAGAAATTTATTTTGGTATGGGGATAATAATAGCCAGTCTCATTTTATCACAGTAAAAATGTTGCTTTACAACTGCTACTGGTCATCACAAGATCTTATTGGTGGGAAGAAGTATAATTGGATGTTGAAACTTGGAGACAAAATATTGAGTTATACCAGAGTGATAAGCACGTTTAACTGTTCAGTCTTCATCTCACATCATTGCTTAAGGAACTGCCTCTTGAATAGTTTAATGGATTGATTATATAAGCAGTTTAGGGCACTAATGGTAGAGCACTGAACAAGAATTTACTTTGTTAGGTGTTGGATGTTGCACAAGCATGGCTTTCAATCCAATAAAGCAAGCAATGTCTACCTAATAAAGTGGGCCAGTTAAATTGAAAAAAATTAAAAGCTTGAGACAATACTTTTAAAAAGGCTTTTTTTGACACTATTTTTCTATAATTTATGATCTGAGGCTGCATAAAAGTTACAGTAAGAAAGGCTGTGGGCTGTACCGTCACTTGTAAGTCTTGTACATAATTGTAATATATTTATAATTATTGTTGTCACTGCAGCATATTGTAAACACAACTCTTCATTCATTGCACACCCTTCTTGTTATCATGGCTCAGTGATGCTTAAAATAAAAAGGTTTTATGATTTTTTTTTAATTTACCTGAACTGTATAACTTGTATTTTTAATTTACCTGAACTGTATAACTTGTATTTTTAATTTACCTGAACTGTATAACTTCTAGTTTACTATGGGAAGATTAAGAGGCATGGAGAGGTTATTTGGTCAAGTGAAAATTTTTAGGCAGCCATGTAAGTTTGGAGTAAAACATTTTTTTGTAACAAAAAGAAAGCAGCATGCTTCAGCAAAGATACATTCAATTTCTGTCTCTTCCTGCTGCAAATGCTTAATACCAAAAATTGTGATACACATACCTGGTGAAAAAGTCTGCCAAGTATCCTTGAAATCCCTTCTCTGAAACATGTATCTCCAGACATGAAGTTAATGTAATTGTGCTCCAGTAATAGGTTGCTTGCTGTTTACTATGATTATTCTAGTATGAAACTGTCTGAAATGTTGGGACACATGTTAAACATATTTTGCTCCTAACAATGAATGAATGAAGAATAATGAAACAATGTACAGGCAAGTACCATAACATTAAATACCAAAAATTTCATTTACTTGTATATATTAACCATGAACTAGAAATATACTATTGAAATCTTAATGTTGAACTAGATGTATCTGTGTAAATGCAAAGGGAATATATATATCTTTACTGAAACACTATGATCAGTGTGGGATAAATCTTCTTTTTAATGTTAGGGTGGGAAATTGACAGCCTTACAATTCACAAAAAGAATAACACTCAAACTCAAGCCTGTAATGTTTTAAAGCTCTGAAAGTCTGTACAGTAATGTGTGAACAATGTTAAACTTCATCTGGTAAAACAAAACCATTCATCATAAAATAGCCTTCAACTGTGCAGAACACATCCAGGGGCAAAAAGCTCTGACAAGAACAGTTCCACTGTATGCTCAGCAAACTCAATTTATAACTTTAGGTACATATCAATGCTGCTCATTTTACTGTGCACCTTTCAATGTGGATATGCAGCCCCTCTCTCCAAATTGTTTTTCAGCACATCTTGCCTCCTGTTCACTACAGCAAGCATTTGCTACTGGTTGTGGTGGTAATGGTTTTGATTGAGTCCTTGCCCCCTGCTCATCTCTACAAGCATCTCTCCTGTCTTATACTTGCAATGTCTAAGCAATGAGCTAGGAATTTCAAGTTTTCTTACTATGCAGGCAAGTTACCTACTTTCTGGTAATTTTGCTGGCTTGATTTTGGTTTGCGTTTTCCTCAATTAGGACCATCTATATTTTTCATGTTTGCTTTCGCATACACTCAAACCATTGCTAGTTCTGTTTTGCATAGCATTTTGAGTTTGCTGCTGTATTTTTGCCCATGTTTTCTCTTGCAAAGGGGGCCTGAAATTCTACCATGTCTTTCCTCGGCTTTATTTTCTGCAAGTCTCTATTAATATCCAGTCTCCTTTCTCTTGGGTCTCACTGAAGTAGGTGTAGGTTTTCCAACTCTACTGATGCCCACAAGGCCAAGCTGACACTATCACATGCTGTTCTCATTGCAACAGTGTCTCAAATGGTATAGGGTTTTGAAGCTATTAACCCATTGTTTATGCCTAATGTATTTGAACTAACAAGGGGAAGTTTTTATGAAGAATCCCTTTTACTTTCCTTTAAGTAGGCTCGATTGTTTGCAACAATGGTCTTCCTTCTCTGATGGCGAATTGTCATGTCTGTTCATCTCTCTGTGGCAATGAGTCAGATCAGGATATCTTCAAATGGTTTGACTGTTACTCATGCCTCTTATAGCACTTTGATCTTTTGTTTTCAGTCTTCCCAGTAACAGGTACAGTATATAGCTTGCCTTCTCTACAGAGGACTCATTCTGCAGATGTTTCTTGATGTTTGGGGAATTTACTGTGCTGAGTTCCATTCTCCAGGGTTTCCATGTGTACTACTATCAGCAGCATATGATGGAGAGTTTGGTCTAGTTTTTACAACAAATCTGATAGAATGTGAATGAGTATTGGAGAGACTTCATTGTCAAGGCCTTCACTGCTGATGCAAGGGGTTAAAGCCTAACCTACACTGATTTCAAACTGGAGGAACGTGGTTTAAATATGTTACACATCAATAGTCTTTGGGGCTTCCATAAATAATTTGATGTCGTTAACCTCATGGAAGTCAATCTTGACACTGCCACTAGAGTTGATGGTCACATCTTGACAATGCCACTAGAGTATCTATTAAATTTGAACAAAACTGTAACATGATTTTGGAGAACCTTAAAACTGTGCCTAGTAGGTACCAATTTCATTTTTCTTCAATCCTCTTTCTTATTTGCCATCCCTCCTCTTTCACTTCCTTCTCTTCTGTGCTTTTTAACTCTTCTCAACTGTAACTTCTGCACTAGGAGCTTCTCCAAATCTGTGGTCATTCAGAAATGCAGGCTTTGCCACCACTCTCCAAGCTGTCTGAGTCAACCATTAACCTACACAGTTCTTACCTTCTTGTCATCAGAACTCCTAGCTCTTGACAATAACAAAATGCTTCATTGCTCTCAGAAGATGAGGGAGAAATTGTTGGTTATTTCACTTATAATGGAGCACTGATGATGATGAGTACTGTATCAATTTTTATTTCTGATATATTCCTGACCAACTTCTGCAGGTTTATATTCAATTTTATGTTTAGTAAGGAATAAATGATACTGATCATATTTGGGGCAAAAAAGTTGGCAAAGGCTGACAGCTCTGATCTCTTAGATCTTAGTCCTAATTTTCCAACAGGAATGGAGATTATGATGTTTTCCTTACAACTGGCCACATTATAGCACAACCCAGTCCAATTCATGGGCTGACTGCAATCTTACTGTGCCTCTACCTGTCTCATCATATGCCCAAATCTTCTACACACGTCTGACATTTTCAACTTTGGGCAACTACTATCAGCAACTTCATTTATAATATGATCTTTATGGTGCTCTTCATACATGATCCATACCTTTTTGCAGTTGTGAAATTCAGTAAGTAATACAAACAATTGTATTATCAAAAACGTTGTCATTTTGCTGTGTCTCACCCATGCACAATGAATAGCCTAGCCAATACATGGGGTAAATTTAAATACTCAACAGAGTAGTAGTTATACTGATATACCACCGATTGTACTGCTACCCAATCAGTATTATTTCTGTTGAAAGGCCAGCAGATTCAATAAAGCACAAATGCAAAAACTGTAGAAACAGTACATGAAATGCAATGCATTTTCAAGACTGATAAATGTCACTTGTCACCTATCAAAAATACAACGAGGTTCCAAATTACTTTGTGGAACAACTAAGTATAGGTTACTTAGTTTTCATCTCTTTGTACAGAGTCCATCTGGAGCAAGATTGTGCTCTCAAGATGATTTTGATCAGGGAAAAGTACTGAATACTGACATTAAAACCCACGTTTTTTACGTTACGAACATCCTCAATCAACAACTGTATGGGTGCAATGTTAATTGATGGTTACAAGGAAACTATTTCAACTAACCTCTTTAGTTCATTAACTAGGCAATTAAGACCTGTGTGTCTCCTCTATGGAGTTCTTGGGCCCCTCAGACAGCCATTTTTGTTCATGACTTGAAGCAAGTTTATCAAGTGACTAGCTTTTCCAGGCTCATATGGTATAATACCTCAATTCTTCTCTCCAGTGCCAAAGACTACGTTTCAACAAGTAAACTTACGATTATTATGTTATACATAAAAACTATAAGAACCCATAGTTGCATTGAATACTAAAGTTGCCATGTTTTATTACTTACAACCATAGGGGGAAGCTCAATGGGTTCAAGAACCCATAGTTGCACTGAATACTAAAGTTGCCATGTTTTATTACTTACAGCCATAGGGGGAAGCTTAAATGACCAGTTATATGATAGTAAATTAATAACTGCATTCCCTTTTCCTAAGGTAAAACATGAAAATAAAATTCACTGAATCATATGTGTAAACCAGTGCTCTATAAATGGATACTTTCCCTTTGCTAACTGCCAGCAAGAAACATACTTTAAGTGTAAAGTGAAGGAGAGAGAGAGAGAGAGAGAGAGAGAGAGAGAGAGAGAGAGAGAGAGAGAGAGAGAGAGAGAGAGAGAGTCAAGGAGAAGGAGGGGCGGCAGTTCTCGTACTTGTTAGTTAACCACTCTATATTCAGTTCAGGTTTTGGTCTAACTCTCCTTGATTAGCAAAAGAGCCATACGATGATCTCAATTTATGAAAAAAGGCTCTGAAACCAGACATTAAACAGCTAACTGAAAAGTCGGTTCTAATTAAATGCAATGCTCCAGAAGCTATGTTGATAACCCCTTATTTATGTACATATATCCAACAAACAGTGTTTCAACCTGTTTATCTACGGACAGACAAGATAGCTGTTTATCGTCCTTTCCAAGTGCATGCAGATTTATGCATAAATACATTAAAACAAAATTATATTTCTATCTACATACATTGTTTATACCCAAAAGTTCTCTATTTTGCCTTGTTATCCATCCCTCCCAGTGGCCTACTACGTTGCTTTCCTCTAAACTTTACCGGTAATTTAGGAATAACTTGAGCTGAAAAAAATCGGCTGGCAGCAGCAACAATGGGGACATGGTGCGTGAATTTTATTAAATATCCCTTGTTGGCAATATATTGGGACAATATTTGTAAATGATGACTGTCCTCATAAGGCGTAGTGCTGCAGAAATAATTCTTTTATGCATCG
>NC_089760.1:30092500-30115000 GCF_040412425.1 Macrobrachium rosenbergii
ATGAGAACGATCGAGCTTAATAAAAAAGAAAAAGTTCACAATTTTAACCTAAAACTAAGAAAGAAGCAAAATAAGGAAGACCACAGCACAGAGGTGATAGCAGAGCCTAACTTTCAAGAAAATGAATTAGAAGGTAAATATCCTGCAAACTAAAGTTGCCTCCTGAAATGGCATAGCAACCACAAATACCACACATGCTCTTCAGTCACATTGGTGGAACATAATATACAGGAGGTGTTTACGGTCCAAGCAACCCATTACTTTAGCTATATCCTTACCATTATCATTGTAGTCATAGCAGTGATGCATAGGAAACCTGAAGTATGCAGGCTGCCTTTTACAGGAAAAACAAGAATTTTCAGCTTCTTATTTCTTCCAAAGATCCAGCGCTTTTACTCGGGTAATTTTTAACGGCGAGTTTCCAAGATCATCCCCGTATAAGCTGGCACTGAATTCACATCTTGTGACCTGGGGATATCAATTCCAATTTGAATTGTCTGAAACATGACAGTGGTAGTTAACGAAAAGCCTGAAGACGTAAATAAGTTAGCGACATCAGAATAATTCAGATATACAACTAACAGTGATACAAGTAAGTCTGCCACAACTCACCTCTCTATTTCCCACTGGGAACAAAGTCTTTTTGGCTAGGTCACATGCCTTCTATTTAACTTCGTTTGAAGAAGTTCCGAATCTTCGTCCTCCGAAGGCTACTTAAACGTTGAGTTGTTCCCCAGTTGCACGCAATACTGAACTGTTTTTCCAAACACGTGAGCACAGCTGTTGTATGGTATAAGCCTATCAATGAAAAAATTCGTTTATTAACACCACATCGTGAATTGTTTTTCAAACACATGCGCAGCTGTTGCACTGTGTGAATCTATCAGTGGAAAAAATAATTTATAAACTCTACGTCTGCTACCAGAAATTCAAGAGCTAAAATTTCTTATACGCTTCTGCACGTACTACAACATTCGGTTTTTGCTTACCTCAAAGGGTTTGGTGTTCTATTCTTCACGTGCTGCTTCGTCAGCAGTGACAAGTCTCCATCTGCACACCTGGTCAGTCTTGTTAAAACTATTTCCTCTGAAACTTCATCGGAGATTTTCCATCAGCTTCCAAAAGGTCAGAATCAAGATTCTTACCGCATCTCTACCTGGGGAAGAGGAAGCAATTCGATGTTATAGAGGGAACGATATTTTACTCACCACTGACCTTTCAAAATTCGCTATGGTGTTAGATAAGATTTTGTTCCCAATTTCCTTCGTCAATGAATGATAGTACAGAGGGTGAACTGATAAGCAAATATAGGCTACTGTATGTATATTGGAATTACAGCATAAAATTTAGACCATATGCCAAATGCTGGGGCCTATGAGGTCATTAAGCGCTGAAAAGGAAATTGAGAGTAATAAGGCTTTAAAGGTGAAACAAGAGGAAAATCTCGCAGTTGCACTATGAAACAATTGTTAGGAAGTAAGGTGGAGGAAAGAGAGTATGAATGGAGGTAGTACATTAAAAGGAACGAAAGAGGTTGCAGCTAAGGGCCGAAGGGAAACTGCAGAGAACCTTCAGTAATGCCTATAGTTCTCTAAGGAAACTACAGAGAACCCTGAGGAATGCCTACAATGCTGTAAGTGAGGTGCACTGACAGCATTACTCTCTAAGTGGACAGTTATGTTTATTCAGGGTCAGAACGCTTACCATTTCTCAGTGCTTTTGAAACCGTGCAATGTTACAGAGTCTCCTCAGGTTATTTTACAGTAATTACGTCCAAAGTTGTAACTGCGTACGCGTCAACAGTCATAATGACCATACACAATCCCATATTGTACGACCATAGCCTATAGACAACCTATGATTGGTTATGGAAGAATAGCACCTAACAGTACGCACAGAGCATTTACTAAGATATACATATGGACATTATAGTTTTCCAATAATAAATATCACACATTATTTCAAGGAGTCATTTTGTGTTTCCTTGAAAAATACCTTACAAAATCACCCTCCATTCGAGTACTCCAAAGTCAAGTTACAGAATGGAGTTCCTCAACCGTAGCGAAATCCAATGCCTCGAAAGTCTAACAAAGGCAAGTAAGATGCTATGACGTACTTAGAGGACACTACCATTGTGGAAAGGAACTTGCTCACGAACACTAAATGTATTGCATTTACTTTCCCATTTTATTAAAGTAGGTCGTGTTAAATACTGTAATGATACAAATGGAAAGTCAATAACCATACGGTAACAGTGAACTGTGCCGGTGGCGATGCAAAAGCAGCAAGCTAGCACTGTTTGTGCTCTTGAACGCTGATGCACTGGGAGATGGATGTAAACACACCGTGTGTTTACGCGCCTTGTGGTGGCACGTGCCCTATGTGAACAGATATGAATCTGTACTAAAATAGCCATATTTTACTCATTTATTATCGTATAAAGCAGATAATTTGCCGTGACAAAGGGTTCCTCCAGTGTTGGAAACTGGGACTACTTAGCACGGTAAGCTATTAAATCCTTATTTTTTATACACATACACACACATGCACACACACTACATATAATCTCTCTCTCTCTCTCTCTCTCTCTCTCTCTCTCTCTCTCTCTCTCTCATATACTGTATATGTGTAATTATGTATATTACACCCGATTACAGGTTGTTTCTCACCGCATGGAGCTTCTTATAACAGGCAATACAGTAGCCTAATCAGCGAAAAAAACCATTAAACTAAACTATTATTCAGTACACTAGACAAATCAACAGATTTTCATAAATTGTAAATCCTAAAAAAAAATTAATAGCCTATAACGGTAAATATTCCACTATGGATATAGATGCATAATTACACGCGACGTAAATATATCACACTACAGAATATTCGACTGACGTTTTAATTTTATATTTAAAGTGATGGCAAAAGGTTCTATTTTGCCTTTTAAGCTTTATTTTAGCTAACGCTTTACAATTTATGCATCTTAGGGAAAGCACTAGCGCTACTACAGAATTACACGGATACCAGTTGTGTCGGTTAAGTAGCCACTACAGATGGCGTACTTGGTGGTGGCGAATCGCCTGATCACAGATATTAAATCTAGGTGGCTTCTGGCTAGCTCGGGCATTGCCGGCTGTAAAACTAATGGCAGGTATGTAGTCGGGACATCAGCCTAATTTTTGGCCGGCATGCCGCATAACCGCGAGTTCGTTTTCATTTTCTTATTTTTTTTTCTTTCTGCTCCTGGCGTATCTGAAGCCACGGTAAAGAGAGATCACAGGTTTGTATCTCAAGCGAATATAAACCACACAAGAAAAATATAAGTACAGTGTGCCTCTTTTCAAAGGTTATTTCAAGACGTCCTCTGAATTATTATTTCGATGTCTTTTGAATTATTATTTCAGGACAACGTTCCTCGTTATTATAACGTTGTAAGTGTTTAAAAAATCAAACTGAACGAAGGTATGCCAATGGGAAAATATGCAGCAAGGTTAAAAAAAGATCCTTAACTTTTCATAAATCGATACAAGGCAAATATGGAGTAAAATCCAAAGCAAGCTTTTTCATCAATCCATACTTAAAAAAAAAAAAAAAAAAAAAAAAAAAACTTGCGAGAATAAACATGTCTGAAAAAAAAATGCCACTGCGGTGGTGGATCAAACTCATGGAAAAAAATGACTAATGCTTTCACACCTAGGAGGACAGACGAACTGCTTAACGGTCTGCAAAGTTGCCAACGTCATTTATGACAAAGTATCATGCGACGAGTTGCAAGAATGTTTTCCTCTCTCTCTCTCTCTCTCTCTCTCTCTCTCTCTCTCTCTCTCTCTCTCTCTCTCTCTCTCTGACGCACTTTCATATAAGCAAAACATTCAAAAGAAAAAGGACGTTAACCCTTAAACATACTACCATGACACCTAGTATCTTAAGATTTTTATGGCGGGCGCAATGAGGGAGGGCCGGATATTGACCAAGGTATTTTTTCCTAAGCTTACGAGGAAGGACAAAAGTAGGTTTTCTTTCGAGGATGAGTGTATATGAACAGACACGCATGATATACATACATACATATGTGCACATATTAGCAAAAACCTTTACACTAGTGCGCACACAAGACAATTAAAATACCTGACCACTGCAGAATTTACTGTTATTATACATGAGACCGATCATCGGTTTACTTTTCGAAAAAAAAAAATAAGAAGCTAGATGTATACATGATTTTTGTGATAAATATGCAATACATAGGTTTTTTCTGCCCGAGGGCAGTGTTGGACAACGTCTCAACTCTTAAGGAAAGACAGCATTTGTTATCAAGGTCGAAAGTTATATAATACTGCTTTCATCATCTGTCTAGAACAGTTCAACTTCCATGTCCCAGTCGGTTCTGGAAAACCTTAGTACTTAAACAACGATCTCTTAGAACCTTACGAGTTTCTTCCATGAAAACGTGAGACTGAACACAGCTTTTTACTTTACATAAGTCTAATGTATGGTATTAACTATACTTGCTATCAACTTATTATCTCGTTTGTAGTTAATTTACAAGAAATGTGCAGAATGTATTGGTCCTAATCTTTTGATTTTCAATAGAATTATTATTATTTATTATTATTATTTAAATCGTCTCCTATAAATGGCATATGCACATCCATAACTGTTTGCACTGCTTGTTCAGTTTTGATCTTCAAACCATCGACCAAGCTAGATTTACATCGAGAGAGAGAGAGAGAGAGAGAGAGAGAGAGAGAGAGAGAGAGAGAGAGAGAGAGAGAGAGAGAGAGAGAGAGAGAGAGAAATCCTATATCCAAAGCGATTCAAGGTAATATAACTTCGTCAGGAGAAATCTCTTCCCATTTCCCCCTTCTATTCTCTTAAAAGGACGAGGAGAGACATAGCGGCTGCGTGACAGGTTGTGGAGGCTTGTGATTTACGCCATCGAATTTACATACACCGCTCATATCCCATCCGTCTTTCTATTGATTTCACATTTTTCTCTGTTATACGACTCACGTTTTTCGAGACTGCGTAACTTGTTATATTACTGAATATCTAAATTTACAAGCATAATACTATAATTTTTTCATCTTGCAATTTCTACATTAAATGCAGCATACAAACTCAAGATATATATGTGTGCATATAAACATAAAAAGTCCGTACAAACCAAGCGAACACACTGACATTAACTCCAAATTCTGGTATTCCAGCAGATGTTATATATATCCTGTATATTGACGGTTAAATGTGAATCTCAATAGCCACAGGACTCTGAGATAAATAATCCTCCTTGAAAAAAAGAATCCTTCTTTATGTTCAAAGTATTCACGCTGCAAGATCAAATTTAATTGAACTAAAGGGGACAAACAAATACATATAAACTCCTAACGTCAATCTTCAACTTCTATCGAACCTTAACTCTTTTTCTATGCTATTGCTATCATGCGACGAATATCGAAGTCCCATTAACAATGGTTAAAGAACTCCCGCGCGAGAACAAGTGAAGAACTAGTCTTCTTATACAAACTACGTTGGCGAATGACCATTTCAGGTTAATTTTCTGGGATTTAGTTTCCAGCGACCAATCGCACGATGCTTACATCATTTTCTATATGCTTCATTTAGCGATTTTTATTTGTTTCCCGCTTTGTATCTCTCTCTCTCTCTCTCTCTCTCTCTCTCTCCATTTCAGACTAACATTTGGGCCTCGGAGGACGGAATTACACACTGCGAACAGCCTTTGAGCGAGGGATCTGATGCAGTCAAGCTTCGATATAATCTCGAGATTAGTTTAGATCCAGGAGAGGAAGAGCGGCGGTCTCTCTCAGGATTTGTCTTTGTTGAATTACGGCCCTTGGCTTGTCGCGAGAGGTCAAGCTTAATCTCATTTGCCCTCGGACAATGTTTCTTCTGTACGAAGGGACATATATACATAAGGCTTCCAGACACTCTAATCTACCGCTAATTGCCCGTTGTCCTTACCATGTTAAAGTCTTACTGTGCTATGGACGTAAGGCATCGCTAATAAAGCCATCTGGGAGATGAGTTTCCTCTGATCTCTGCTCGAGCAGTGAGGCAAAATATATCACAGTCCTGCATGACAATGAGGAACCCAAAAGTAACTACTGCTGAATTTCCTCGAATGAAAGAGCGTTTGCCTTGTTCAGCGTTTGGAAAATTATTTCTCTGTTATTCAATTTCGCACGTGGGAGTATGAATATATCTATGCTGCTGTGTATGTATTTGTGTTGGTGGGAGTGCATGTGCGTATAAGTGCACACGTCTGGTCTATCAAGTATTGAAGTATAGAGAACATTTCTGGAGACCTGGCGATCCTGAGGAAATATTTATCATATAATTCAAAGCTGAAATGTTGTTCTCTAGTTTAGTTTCCAGTAGCTGAGCAGACTCGTATTAGATAAAAACAATAAAAATTCTGACTACATATCTTAACGTTGTCTGGCTTCGTTGTCCAGATTGCTATTTCATTTTTAAAATAAAATATCAACTCTGATCATCTGAATTTAGATCCATCCAGGCTATAATATCCACAACGTAGTACTAGATTTAAAATTAATTTAATTTGTCTTCCTTTTTCTTTTATGAGGTTCATTACCACACAGGTTTCTGTAAGTTTTGGTCCAAGCCCCGGAAAAATCATGAAATGATTTTCCAAATCATTTCGATGAATTGTTGGAACTAACAGGGTCCAAATGAGTCTTTTCAAGGCTGGCACACGAAAGTCTTTTAATAGTTAATTTTATCCATTTGTTCATTTCATTTAGGCAATTTATTCGTTACTAAAGCAATTTTCTTCCTAAGTGGGCTGCTTTCCCTGTTGAAATAGCATATTGCTCTCTCAACTAAGGTTACAGCTGAGAAAATGATTAAAAAAAATATACATTGTATTATACTGTAAAGCTTACACGAGTGTGTATATATAAGCATATCTGACTACTTGTAAGATTATCTATCATCATAATTTCAGCTCAGTAACAGCTTCAGATGTAGAGAAGTCAAGCCACAGGAAAGGAAATGACAGTTTGGGCACCAAGACTTGAGGACTGTAGTTATATTAAACGCTTCGAATGAAGTTTGTCTCCGAATCACTGTCTTTGTTCTGATGTCCGTACACGGAGCACGACTTCTCAATCTACTTTTATTCATAATTCTTTTGTTGGGTTGAGGACTGATTGGAGTTCTCAGGCAGGTTATGCTACAGGAGATACATATTTCTTCCTGACTGAATCTGATCTGATGTTATGCGCCAATTTTAAAAATGTTATTCGGCTTCCTAGGCATTCCAAATAAACTAAAAAATCTTTTATTGTAAAATAAACCGCCATACTTGATGGGATGTGGAAACAGTTACATATACTGTTTACTTTTGCTTTCGTTAGACTGTCATTGAGGAAAAGGGGTTTGGATCTATATGCAGTTACAGTACACAAGTTTACCATCATCTTGTGTAAAATTTTCTTATTTCATTAAATTAATTTCCCTAAAGTTGTTGAAAATAGTTTTTGAGTTGACGTTAAAAGAACATTACGTGTTTCCAAGCGAAAACTATAGGTGTCTTAAAACTAAAAGATGCTTTGAGATATAACTGTTAAAGCATAATTGGTATTTAAGAAATCGCTTCGTGCTTTACAGCTGGGCAGCTTCTTGCAGTACCACTGAATTAATGCAAATGCTATCACGCCTCTCTTAAAGTGTTCCAACAACTTTTTTTCGAAAGGTTTCCATACTGCTTCCTAGGTTTACCAAACCTAAAGCAGATACACGGTGGAAATACTTCACTTTCTCATGAAGAGAATACTGATTGATAATCTTACCGAATGGGAATATAGTAACCACTGGATAACCTTACTAAATGGAATTATGCTTATGTCCATGGGTCGCAAAACCTCTATCATCCATGGATGCCAACACCTTTATCGTCCATGGACGCAAAACCGTTATCGTCCATGGATCGCAAAACCGTTATCGTCGATGGATCGCAAAACCGTTATCGTCGATGGATCGCAAAACCGTTATTGTCCATGGATCGCAAAACCTTTATCGTCCATGGATCGCAAAACCGCTACCGTCCATGGATCGCAAAACCTCTATCGTCCATGGATCGCAAAACCTTCACCCCTCGATAATTTAACACATGTAAACACCATCACACATGAAAAAGTCATATGAGACTGACGTAATTATGGGTATGAGATTCATTATGTGAAATTAGCTCAAATAGCCTTGTTATACTCTTTATGCTAGGAAGGTTCGATAAATCAAATTACTATAATGGAACTTACGCAGAATAAACTTTTAGCATTTAGGAGTTTCGAGTTTCTTCCCTAACAAATGAAAAGCAAAATTAAACATCCTTTCATGGATGGAATAGTCCTTTTAAAATAACAGGTAGCCAGTAATGGAATATATCTCGAAAATTTTTTAGCCGATTACTTAAGCAATCTTAGCCTCATACCATTTGAATTTTAATAAAATTATTTGAATTTGCTTTGGAAGTTCTATAATCAAGGAACCAAGTAATTCAACACCCTCCTTGCCACTCCGGCTATGATGAAAATACGAATCTCAGAATAAGTACAAGGTCAAGGATACTGGTAAAATGCTAGTCTTTATGCGTCAAACATATTTTGACAAAAATAATTTTTCACTAAAATTTCCAGTACTATTGACAACTAATAAAATTTCACTTGTCATAATTATGAGCTTAGCCTGATTCACATCGAACCTATTCTTAACTAACTAACTATACTGTCCATATGCTAAGCCAGTTCTTATTAAAAACGCTCTTGCATATCAAAAATATCTGAAGTTATCACCCACTACATGTCACTATGTTCCAAAGTCCAACTTGCTATACCGAAAAAGTAAATTTAAACGAAACGATCCTACTTATAAAACACCATTATCTTATAACGGATCACTCAAGCACACTACTAAATTCGACCTAGTCACTTGTTACTGGTTACTCTCCCATCCCTGCAAGCAGACTTGCAAGCTGAATACTGACTTGTCACCAGTCACAAGCCAAAAACCAGTACTACTTCAGACCAACGATTTACCAGCCTATTATAACGACAGAAGTGATGCAAAGGCCAAAGCGATGGATGACCGAATATCAATGTTAAAAGGCGCACTTCCATCCATCCTTGGAATTAAAGAAATGGGAATAAAGGTGAATTCCCAACTAGGGAAAGCCAAAAGTGTATATGCCTTTCAAATAACCTCGCTCAGACTTGAGCAAGTGTACACTTCTATAATGTTGTCATGCTGTTTTGGGGTCACTTATACAATCAAATTCTTTCGTCGGTGTCACGTCAGGTGCTCGATTTAACAGGTGCCACACAATGAACGGTTTCATCACGCCGGTCGCCTCAGCCATGCGTTTAGGCGATTCCTGAACGGAACCACGGTGTTTTGACTAATAATGGCGACTTTAAATGATAAAGAGCTTAACCTGACAGGGCTAAAATTTATCAAACCTTTCCCCTAAGATTGACCTTACTTTGTCAATATGGTTACCATTGTTACTAACACATAAAACAATAAATATAGATATTCTTGAAAGACATTCAACGCTACTCAATCATAATATCGGGAAATTCGTATGTAGCAACACAATTCGATTAACAGCTTCAGAATTAATGAAAAGGTTACCTAATCGCACATAGGCTTCCACAGTTTCTCATGCCAAAATGTAAACTTGCGCAAATATTTATGAAAACCCATATACACACCATATGAAATACCACCTTTAGGTTATCCATTTCACCGTGAATTATATGAATAGCTAAGCGGTCGGGATTTCGTAAATATCACCATGGTTGAAAACGGTAGCCTCGTGAAGATGAAACTAAAAGCAGTAAAAAGCCACCAAGAATTGATAATAAAAAAAAGAACCCTTTGCGAAACTACGCAGAACACAATGCTCACCATTACGCCATCCACAGTTTGGGAGGAAATTGTCCCGACCTCCTTCGCCCGGAACTTTGACGAAATGATCCTCAAGTGCAGCTCAGACGTAAGGGAACCTCCTACTGGTCGACTTTTGGCCGAAGTACAAACGGCAGTTCGCTAACAACCAGTCAGGTTTAGAATTTATATGTAACATGTTTAGTGCCTTAAGCAAATTGGAATTTTATCTTAGTTTCCATAACAAAACAAAATTTATATAAATAATGACCAAGTAATGGATAAAAGAAATCCTGCATTAAGGAAACAATTTTATCTTAAACGTAACTACCGTACTATTAATAATCTTCGTGGAAAATACAAAACGAATAATACATTCCTCGGAAAATTAGGTATCTCATTTTTATAAACATTATGAAGCAAGTGGATAAAATACATTCCAGCTTGTAATCGTTAACTACGCTGTTTCTCTTTAACTTTGATTAGATAAACCAAAATTGTTTAGCATTATGAATAAAACATGAAAATCTCTCTTTGCTAAGGTGTTTAAATCTGGTGGGCGAGTAGCACATTCAATATGATTAAGAAAAAAAAAAAAAAAAAAAATATATAATATATATATATATATATATATATATATATATATATATATATATATATATATATATATATATATATATATATATATATATATATATATATATATATATATAAATTAAGCTGATTCCTTTAACAGGGGCGGCTCCAGACATCAGGAGAAAGGTTACCGTTGCATTCATATTTCAACTGCAGAATCATGGAAGAATTCACGATGCAGAATATTTTCGCAACATTTGTCCCTTGATACACATTCGCAGAAGCTTCATCAGCATCCCTTTGAACCTCCGTAAACACTGCACTAATCATCTCCGTCTCATACACTTTCTCACCTTAAGACTCTTCCGTTCCATTGCCTCTTCCACCTTTTCTATGTAGCGCTTTGTAAGTCTTCTTTGCCTCCTTACAGCCAATTATACACGTCTTTCAGCGACCTGTTATTGTTTACTTTTTTTTTTTTTTTTTACAAAATTGATCCATATTAGCCTATTAACTAAGTCTCTTATCACTTCGTGTCTCCACATTACTCACCCTTTCTGTACTACATAATCTACCACACTCCGTGTTCAACGTAAAACTTTAAATCGCTCTCAACAAATTACCTTCTACAGCAAACATCCTCGCCACTCAACATCCTTCATCTCTATCAGTTATATCATAAGCTTTCTCTTGCCCTATATATGCTACACATAGCCTGTTTTCTTTGCTTCCAAACTTCTCAATAACCATATCATAATAACACTTGAACCAAATACCCTCTTTCTTTTTTAACCCCATCCCACCGCTGCTGTTCCTTATTGAGCCTTCCGTCATTTGCTTTATTTCCTTAGTTGAAATTATACCCCACTTCTATTATCTTAGTGGCACTGAGTAATATAAAATGTATTAACACTTCTGGCGATGTCATACACAGTGTTTCTTTTTCAACTGTACCGCCGAAATGGGCACCAAATATTTTGTTGTCATACGACTGAATGGCTGAAAGTAGCAAACAGGTATTTCTGTTACTTGAAGCAACAGTAATTATTCATTCAACAAATGATACGGTAAATGCTATCCATTTTGTACACAAGTCTATCTAATAAAACGTTATGCTTTAATTAAAATATTTTTCAGTAGATCTGATTAAAAATACTGAAACCTACATGCTACAGGCCTTTCCTATAAAAACTGTTTTACATAGAAGTAATAAAAGGAATAATTCGCCCCTAGAGTGTTATAAAATATGTTATGGTGTTTTCTTTAAGTAATATAACTCAAACAGCACTAGTTAATCATGCCTTTATTGCTCTGATTTAGACAATATCGTCGTCGGCTGGGAGTGTATTACATAAGCTATTCTTCCCCTCAGTCGAAGGTGACGGTGATTGGCAGCAAAAAAAAAAAAAAAAAAAAAAAAAAAAAAAAAAAAAACGAATACCTATGCTACCACTTCTGGCTTTTGGGCCAACTATCTATGGCATCAGATGCAAAAATATGTCAAAAAATGTGCTCATGTGACAGTGCCTTATCGAATCTCATTTACTGAATAAGTCTAACCCTAAAATTATGGATGCTTCTGTTGATCTAAGCGGTGAATCGGGTACCTAGCCGTTGACTGGCCGTTTTGGGTAGCAGAGAGAGAGAGAGAGAGAGAGAGAGAGAGAGAGAGAGAGAGAGAGAGAGAAACCGACGCCGGGTAAAACAGTTCCCAATATACTTACGCTCTCGCTCATATTTTATATATATATTACCTGACCAACTCGGTGCTGCCTGGGAAAACTCTGAAAGACAACCGATAAACTCTCTCTCTCTCTCTCTCACTCTTTCCCTCTTTCTCCTCCCTAACACCCCCTCTACTCTCTCTTTCACTTCCTCTCTCTCTCTCTCTCTCTCTCAATTCTCCCTCACTCTTTCCCTCTTTCTCCTCCCTAACACCCCCTCTACTCTCTCTCTCACTTCCTCTCTCTCTCTAGCTCTCCTTCACTCTTTCCCTCTTTCTCCTCCCTAACACTCCCCTCTACTCTCTTTCTCTCTCACTTCGTTTCCCTCTCACTCTCTATCTTTCCTGTTAAGATAGTTGCTTCAGTAACATTGCCAGCATTTTTGACATTTATATTTCACACCTTCTCATCCCCCATTCCTATCGGGGCTGAACTTGGTCTTAAAGGGCACTGGGAGTGTTACATTACTATTCACCTCACCGACTAGAATACTATGGATTAGACACTAATATCTGTAATTTTTGACATTTTATTTTTCACCCCTTCTCACCCCAACCTTCCTAGGGCTGAACTTGGACTTAAGGATATCGGGAGTGTCACCAATCATCTCAGCGACCTCAAAAACTATGGATTAGACACTAATATCTGTTGTTTTTGGTTATTTTTTGCATGTCACCCCTTCCCACCCCCACCCCCTTTGGTGCCAGTGATGTCTTACCCCACTCACAGTAGGCTATTCTTTTCCAGAAAGTAAGTTGTATGTATACCGAAATGAGGTGTGATAAATTCGTAGAGTTTATTTAGGTACTAAGTCTACGGGCGTGCGTGAATTTGCCTTGTAATATTCTACAAAACAGGTAGCACGCATTCGAAAAAATGAAAGAGCATACTAAAGAGGAGATGAGTAAAATGAAAGTCCATTATTAATTATGTATAATGAGGAACAAAACGGGTAAATGAATATAAAGGGAAAATAACTGGGAACAAGAAAGGCATGAGGGTTTAAATGAACTTATAAGCAATAGCTATCGTAAAGGTAAGGGAATATCAGAGTTTCATTCATTTGGTAAAAGAGGACATTACAAGTTTCAAAGAGAGAGAGAGAGAGAGAGAGAGAGAGAGAGAGAGAGAGAGAGAGAGAGAGAGAGAGACGTAAGACGACTAAGCGTTTCACATTAGGACGATAACATTGTAAACCATCTGTTTGTATTGATATACGAGTATTAAGTGTCACTAGCAATCAAATGTGATAAATGATTCTTTGCCTCTTGAGCATCGCTTAGATTAGAGGCCTTGCCTGTTCGAGGATAAGAAAGCATTAACGCCTAACGGAATTTACAGTCAATGTGTCCAGATACACCTGTCATCTGTCTCATATATCGACATTTAAAGGGCAGGGCTTATTTTTTTTTTGGTCTGGAGAGAAAACAGATAAAAGAACGCTGAAAAAACTTGGCAGCTTTTTGGTAACAGACCAACTGGGTCGGATTATAAGCAAAAGTCAGAAAACAATTCAGCTGTAGGCGGAAGGGATGCCGTTAAGTACTTTCATTGCCATCAACAGTGAACTGTACAGGACACAATGTAGGCAGCTGTCCCCTAAAGGTATTTTGAAATCACACGCATCAGGGCACACTGAAAATGATCAAAAGTATTGAGAACAAGAGGAAAGACTTGAATCTGAATCCTGAAGGGATGATAGATCATAGAAATCGAGATAAGCCTATAAAAATACAGATCTGTACTATAGTCTTGCATTTCTTATCACTGAACCATCGATATATATAAGGAATCTACCCCTCTTATGTTCGAATTACTTCTAGGTCATTCATCTTCATTAATGAAAAATAACAGCATCTAAGAACCGTTACCAAGCTCAGTGATACAGGTATTAGGGCCGAGTTAAGCTCTTAATCCATAATTCGTGAGGTAGAAAGAAAACGAGTGAATTTACTTGTGACAATAATGGTGCATATTTGCTTGACTAATAAGGCGAACAGTGAACAGCGAGATATCTCCAAGGTGCCTGACGCCGCGACTCATCTAATGGAAAGACAGTCTAGGACTGGAAGGTTTCTATATCTGTGGAAGAGGTTTGGGATTGAGGGTCGACAAAAAGGAAGGGAAGACCCCTCCTCAATCCAGTGGTTAGAGAGGCGTTGAAGGACCAATGCCCCGGCCTTGTAAACACAAGGCATTACTGAAACTTTCAACAGACATTAAAGGACAGGTGTGAACGTCCTTGTTATATCGAAGAGATGTCCGTAAGTGAACAATAAAGGAAGTAAATACATTCTTCAGTTCAAGGCCTCGATTGACGTAAAAAAAGTTTCGTTTACGTGTCACTATGAAATATAAAAATTGTGAGGACAAAATTGTCTGAGCATTTACTGTAACGTACCCTGCGGATGATGAGTTGACAGATTCAAACAACGATATTTAAAGTTCCATTTTTCAGTGTTAGCAGCAACAGTGCCAGTCAACAGTGCCATTATCCCGATGACTGTTGTTTGCTGATGCGATCGATGGCAAGTAAATAGCACAAGAGAATTTTGTTTGTTATAAGTGCGATGGTCCATATCACCATTATGGATTGCGTAGTAGGTTTATTTTAAATATAATGCAGTTTTCGTCTGTCGTTCATGCTGACATATTGATTAAATGTACCACCTATACATAATTGTGGACTTTAACATTTAAAATTCTAATTAAATTCCTGCTTTTATGATGGAGATAGTTTTTAAATATTGAAATGGTTTGAAAGCATCACAGTGACGACGATTTGCTTTGAAAAACTACAACTTAAAGAAGGATAATGGCAGGTGATTTTTGACAAATTAAAAAATCTGATGTCGAATTTCAATTTCGTATAATAAGCACAAGCTTATTTTCATACAAAACTATCAATCATATTGAGTCTAAATAGCAGTTCGTGATGTCTTTAGACACGCCAGTCTGAAGTTTTACAAGAAAGAAGCAAAATAATTAAGATCGACTGTTTGCGCATGCGCGCCATTGACCCATCAGTAGGTAGCAACTGACCACCTCGGTAACGTCGATTCTGCAGCAGCTCCTACCGATCTGGTCCCACAAAGAAGATAATTAGATTTTGAGATGTTTTTTATTCTTGTTTTTTTTTTTCTGTAAATTTCCGTGAAAAAGACAGTTATTGTGTAAGAGATATTCATTTTATATTTTATGGGTCATTATTTCATTATACTATAATTTCAATGAAAAGATGCAAAAGAAAACAAGTTTGCAATTTACTGGATAAGAAATTACACATGAAAATATTAAAATAAAACTCTACGTTACAGAAAGTGGAACAGTTACAAAGAATTAAACTTGAGACTTCCGCTCACACTGCAGGAGGCAATGTGTTGGTATGGAGATGAAATAAGAATGTTTAATAATTTAACAATGTAAATCAAATGCCATACAAAAATCTAATCACACACAAATAAGCTTTTTGATTGTCTTAGAATATTAGCATACACGTACTTAGTAATGACACTATATCTCAACCAATCCCCAGGGAACGTATAAAAGAATCCTTATTTTACCGTTAAAAAGAAAAATCTTTGGCTTCTTTTCATCTGCTTGGATGGTAGCTGTCCATCTAGGCAGCGTATGTGTATCGTTTCACAAGAATTGATTATGCATAACAATTCAAACCAATTAGTTATGCCTGTATTTTAATAAGCATTTACTTATCTTTAATATCTTTATATTCACGTTCATTGGTTAATTAACGTTTCACTTAATTATTCCTCACTATTTCAAATTTAATGAAATTTATTTTAATTACCCTTCATTACATGAACATTAAACCGTTTACTGACAATAAAAATCTGAAGAGCAAGAAGAAAATTAGTATTTGGACCTATTATTTATTTTTTATTTGTAATATTATTAATAAGAATCTTTATAAGGATCAGGTACGATGACAGAGGACTCTTTGACTAAGATGGATCGACCTTGGTCGTGTCGACCAGACCCCTAATCGACAATTTCTGTGGAAAACTTCTGCAATTGTGGAGGAAGAAACTGCTCAAAAGGAGCTATGTAGAAACCGACAGTGATAGGTATAAATTTACAAGTAAAGACCAGGTAGAAAATTACGACTGCCTAAGCATTACACACTAATCTGGCTAGTGTAAATAACGATATGATTTACGGTTTCGACAGCACTGCACAACTACAACAACAACCCTTCCAGATATTCCTTGCTTGAAAGATATGGCAAGAGTACAGAAAATTTTGTTCCGCAGCCCAGTCACTGGAGAATAAACTTTTTATATACGATTTCAGTTATAACTATAGAAATTTTGACTTTACTGTACTATACAAATCTTTAAGTAAAATAACAAGGTCTGAATGAATAAGGAAATAAACTAAATATTGGACGAACAACAGTCTTTGCTGAGGGCAGGGAAATCTTAATATTCACAAAGTTCCTTCAAGATTGAAGCCATCTAAAATATCCCAAGCCACCATTTTCCGCATTTGCTCTGTGGAATTAGAAATTCCCTATTCCCTTGCTCCTTTATCACAAGACTTACAACCTTTCACCTTTCAATAAGCATCAACAGCTTGATCGCAAGTTACCTGGCGTTGCAACTACCAGGGTCACTGACACAGACCCTCCACGTCACAATCGCCCAATGAAAAGGACATTTTCGATAAAAAAAAAAAATAGACTGTGGACCTCATCCCTACCATGAATGTGTAATGATAGCAATTCAATAAAGGTACTTTTCCATCGTTAACAAGAGACCGAGAGAACTTTCATTCTATCGTGGAAAAAGAAATTTTGTTCTCTAATTTTCCGACCAAGGGCGTCGGAATGGTTGAGGGGACTTGGGGAGAGGGGCATAATTGCAAGGTCGGTGCTTCCCCCTCTCAAAATTTGAATAGTAATGCAAAATGCAAAGTAGAAACGACCGCAGGGAACAGAGCTGGAACACGGTCTTTATCAGCAGCGAAATATTTCACAAACATACGAACGCGAATGGTTCTGGGTACACACAACCTCATGAGTTAGGCACTTTGTAAACTATCTTTATTTCTTACTTAATTGTAGAAGCCGACGGGACAGGCAATCTAATTTCCTTCTTACAAGACCCACTGGGGTAAATTATTCTACTTAATTTTAGAAGCCGACGGGATGGGCAATCTAACGTTCTTCTTCTTAAAAGACCCACTGGGAAGAATGAGGTGAGAATAAGGGTGGAAAATGTTAGAATCTGCGAAAACGTAAGAGGGTAGAGAGAACTTCAAAGGCTGGTAGTATAGAGAAAGAAGATTCACTTAACAGAGCAATCAGAAAACGAATGTTTGTTTTTTCTTTTCTGAAAGTTATGAATTTTCAGCCAGAAAATTTTATACACTTTTGCCGGTTCCAAGCCGGAATATATAAGAGGGATGAACATACGATTAATTACCTGACTTAAAAAAAAAAAGCTAAAGAAACTTTTAACATAACTTACTGGTGTGGTGTAAACGCAATGGGTGTTAATCAGACCCGAAAGCCAACGTGCTAGGCGTTTTATGGCTATTTGCGATGGTTAGATCTAAGTAAAAGAATGGAGTTTCCAAAAGAAACTAAGTTTCAATATAGCTTCTGTCCGCAGGGACTTAAGTTTTATAATATAACTTTGATTACGCTATGTCATATTATCATTCACTCTCATGTTGAGATTTGCGAACCAGTAAGTATAGGTGAACCAGTCTTAGTGGGACCTGAGGTGAACCTACCTGACCGCTATAGGTGTTCGCTCGCTCCTTTTACACACATATACACATATATATGATATATATATATATATATATATATATATATATATATATATATATATATATATATATATATATATATATATATATATATATATATATATATATATATATATATATATAAAGAGAGAGAGAGAGAGATCAGATTTATAAGTCTCTGGAGGCCAAGGGTTCGAGGAGAAGCGTCCCGGTCTGTGAAATATGTTATTTTTCAGTTTTCCTGAACTGTGAAATTTTTGTTGATTTTAATTTTGAATTCTTGTTTTTAATCAGTTTTTTTTACTTTGCTCACCTATATATTGGAGTGTAGTTCCACTGTAGATCTCTTTAGTTCTGAAGATAGTGCAAGTCTTCAAAGCTTCAACCAGGAGGATAAGAAGCACTGGAAATTGTGGAGATGTTGCCAGAGAATCATAGATGCCACAAACGCATTAGCACCTGGTAAAGAAATAAAAAAGACTCTTTCCGAAAAGATGGTTAAAAGTTGAAAGGGATGGACATTCTTGGACGGATGCGGAGAAGCAACTTCAACTTCACAGAGACCTAAACCACAGCTGGAAGAGAGTACAGCTAAGAGTCTTCAGAACTTCAACCCAGATGATGAGAAGCACTGGAAATTGTACAGAAGTTGCCAGAGAATCATAGATCCCACACGTGCATTAGCACTTGATGAAAATGAGAGAAAGACTACAAAAAAAAAAAAAAATGATGGAAAGTCGAAAGGCTTGGAATCCTGGATGGACGTGGAGAAGAGACCATCTCACAGAGATTAGAAGCATCTGGGACCAGCGCACTTTACAGATTTGAAGATAGTATAAGTCTTCAAGACTGCAACCCGGAAGATAAGAAGTACTGGAAATTCAAGAGGTGTTTCCAGAAAATTGCAGATGCCAATGTACAGTATATAAGCATCTGATGAAAATGAAGTCCATGCCTTTCCACTTTCAATCAACTTTTTTTTGGGAAAGACTATACCAAAAATATGTGACTGAAAGTAGGAAGTCATGAACTTCCTTCGATGGATGAGGAGAAGCGACTTCAACCTCGCGCAGAAGAAAACCGCAGCTGCAAGTCTTCATTCGCCCAGCCTAGCAGCCACTCTTGCGTTGAGAGACATCGTCATCCTGAGACCACAGTAGTTTATGAATTTCAATTCTGAGGAGACGTGAAATTTTCTCTATTTGAACTAAGCTTGATGCAACACGACTGAAGGCCAAAGGGACTCTCTGAAGCCGGAGGATTCAAGGGAAGCATATTGGTCTGTTCCACTGTAGATCTCCTATAGCCCCGAAGACATCTCCAAAACTTGAAGCACTGAAAATTGTAAAGGTGTTGCCGGAGAGTCATAGATTCCGCGTGTGCATTTGCACTTGGCGGAAACAGAAAAAAAGAGTTTGTCAAAAACAAGGCTAATTGGGGAAAGGCATGAAATCCTTGGACGGACGCAGAGAGGAGATTTCAACTTTACACGGAAGTAAACCACAGCTCCAAATGATTACTGATACGAGTCTTCAGCCACTTGGTATCCAAAATTGCACTGAGACACATCGCCGCCTCTCGGGGATTCAAGGAATCTGAGACCAACGTAGTTTATAGATTTATTAACTAATCTTACAAATTTGTAAACCCCGTGAAAGCATCGAGATATGAACTACGCTGGATAGAAAATGGCTGTAGCCCACTGGGACTCACTGGAGCTGGAGGAGTCATGGAATATCATCCTGGTCTGTGAAATGTGTTGCTATTCACGTTTTCTGAACTGTGGAATTTGCGCTAATTTTCATTATTTTTTCTATTCATGTTTTTAATCAACTTTTGTAATTGTACTTGCCAATAATACTGGAGTGTATTTCTATACTTAATCTAATACAGCCATAATTTACTAGCTGAAAAAGCTGTCGGCTTAAGAACAGATAAATTTAACAGCAATGTAGAAATTTTTGTCTCTTCAGAACTCCAACCTTGAAGGTTAGAAGTACTGAACATTTTAGAGGTCTTGCCAGAAAGGTATAGATGCTGCATGTGCTAATTTCAACACTTGATGAAAACTGACGAAAGACTGCAAGAAAGGGCATAAACCCACACAAATATTTATGCATATATATATATATATATATATATATGTGTATATATATATATATATATATATACATATATTATATATATATATATATATATATGTGTGTGTATATATACAGTATATATATACATACATTCACACATACACACATACACACACACACACACACACACACACACACACACACATATATATATATATATATATATATATATATATATATATATATATATATATATATATATATGGGTGTGTGTGTATGTGTGATTGTGTGTGTATATATACAGTATCATACACACAAACGCGCATTACACTCCTACTAAATAGATGTAGTTCTTCACAAAACATCAGGTTAATCGACTTCCAAGTAGTTTCCTTTTTCTTCTTTATTTTCAGGAGAAGAAGAAGGAAAAGAATAATACTTTACGTTCTTCTTCTTCTTCTTCCTTTACAAAACGACAGGTGCGTCAAAGCTCCTTATTCCCACACAAATTCCTTCTGTGCTCCGGGGAGCGTAAACAGAAGTATTTTTATGGGACATCGTTAAGGTTGGTGTAAGTGCTCCTTACTGTACTTGGTTTTTGGGCAAGCATCATTAGTAAGATTTATAAGAACCTCATTAATGAAGCCAGTGTTTCCGGAATATGAATAACAGAACGGAGAGGTAATGAAAGTACATATTTCAGGAATAGTTAAACGTGTGCTTGATTACAAAAAGAACAAAGATTACAAAATGGTTGTGGAAAGTCAGTAAGTAAAGATAAAACGTCCAGTCACAAGAGAATGAAGTTTATACATTTTAGTTATCTTTGAAATAAAAATGCACAAAATAAATTGAAAAAGGGAAATCTAGGTGACTATCACTTTAGATCTTCTAATAAGAAATACCAGTACGATTGTTTCAATATTATTATAAATGCTGGAAACTTGTTTGATTTTTAGTTATTCTATTCCTTTTAACATGAAAAAAGTCTAATATATTCAGGATTTTATTCAAGAAGTGTCTTCTTACTGGGGAATAGTCCATCTTTCCCTTACAAACCATGGCAATTCAGAATCCGTTTTGTCGTCCATTTCACTATTTTTTAGGAAAAAAATATATATTTATATTCAGTGAATGCATTCTAAAAAGAGCTGGTCAAATATATATAAAAAATTCCAGTTAAAAAGGATACAGTAGATATCTGCGGATCTGACCTAACAGGACAATTTACCTTCGGTTATGCAAAACGTATACACAGAAAAGAGCGCTGTTGTAGACTTGCACCTGTATGCAAACGTGTATGCATGCACACACACACACACACAGGCGCACACACACAAACGTTGAAAATCGCTTTTAATAGCTATTTGTTAAACAAAACAAAACAAAAAAATGTTTATTTTGCATAATCTGATTAAGGTTTTCGTTTTCACTTTTACTCGATGTTTATAAATTACATTAAAATGAAGACATGGAGACCGATTCCAGTCTTGGCTTTTCGTATGAATGACTGCACGGCTTTAACCTATTACTACTAACAGTAGTTACTACTACTACTGCTGCCTCTGCCAATATCAATGATTATAATAAACCCTTTAATGAGCTCCACTATAACTTTTTCATGTTTCCATCAGGCCTGGGCTAGATGAGTGCACTAGGTTTCCGTCCCAGTAGCTTTTGAACTTGAAAATAATCGGTAAAAACCTCATAATAAATAAATAAACAAATAAATGACAAGGTCTTTGTAATCTCAAGTTTCCCCTTCATTACTTTACTTACCTGTTTCCTTACCTGTTTGTAGATTTATTATTTTTAGTTTACTTGACCTGAAATTGAGAAAAAATGTATATTCTAGCGAGGTAACGAGAGAGAGAGAGAGAGAGAGAGAGAGAGAGAGAGAGAGAGAGAGAGAGAGAGAGAGAGTCAGTATGGTAATAACAGAACGTAAGCTCTAAAGTACCTTAAATATCTAAAAAACTTCACTAACTGACGAAAGTCACAGTAAGGCGGGTGTCACTACGTAGGGTGGGGAGAGAGAGAGAGAGAGAGAGAGAGAGAGAGAGAGAGAGAGAGAGAGAGAGAGAGAGAGAGAGATTCTATGAGGTAAAAACTGATTGTACAATATATCTTTTAAAAAATTTCCTAAAACAATACAGAACGACCAAGGCTTAACAAAGACGATGTTGGTACCATGGGTGTGTGTGTGTGTGGAGAGAGAGAGAGAGAGAGAGAGAGAGAGAGAGAGAGAGAGAGAGAGAGAGAGAGAGAGAGATTCTATGGGGGTAAAAACTAATTCTACTGAATATCTCTTAAAAATAGTCTGAAACAATATAGAATGAATCAAGGCTTAATAAAGACGATGTTGGTATCATGGGTGTGTGTGTGTGTGTGTGTGTGTGTGTGTGTGTGTGTGTGTG
>NC_089760.1:30120000-30135000 GCF_040412425.1 Macrobrachium rosenbergii
GCAAATGAATCGGGCCAAAAACATGTCCTCTTTGGCGGAGGTAATCCCTGAATTATGAGACTGAACGACGTAAGTGAAATACGGCGTGCGTGTACCGTGGAGTTAATAACATCTTAGTACGAAGTCATTTTGTAAACAGGAAGCTTTACAAAACCTTGTGGTGTAATGTTACGGTGTTTTTCAATCCAGGTGATTTATCCTGTACACAGATGTTAGATCTCGACTGTTGAATTGTAACTTTGTTCAAGATGTAAAGTATGAGTTGAGAGGATTCCATTACGTCTTTTGAAGGACCTACGGACCTACGGTAGGATATACAAGGGCATTAGAATGCGTACACAGCTAGTTGGCATAATAAATTTTTTTTTATACACTATGGTAAGAATTTGAATGCGTATGCACACATATATACATACAAATGACTCTCTCTCTCTGTATATATACTGTATATACACACAAATATATAATATATTTGCATATATACATATATATGTATGTGATATACGTGCAGTGGAAAATGTGCCTGACAGCTTGCGGACTGTGGTGGAAGAATATATATATATATATATATATATATATATATATATATATATATATATATATATATATATATATATATATACATACATACATACATACATACATACATACATACATACATACATACATACATACATACATACATACACAGCTAAAACTAATATACAACTGGTTACAGCGATGAGTCTTAGCGTTCTGAGTCTTTGAATGAACCAAAATTGTTTGATACTTAATCTCACGGAGAAATCCATTTGGATGAATTCAGTCGTTTTCAATTTCTTTTTTATAGCTGACTTGCTGCGAGCGAGTGTTGCGAAGGGAGGGAAATGGGTGACTAAGGGAAGAGAGTTGAAAGGGGTGAAAGAGAAAAGTGGTTTTCACATTTGGAACAGCAGCAGGTGGCGGATTTACTGCTATACCGCTGGATATTAACAGCTATTTTTAAGGTAATTATATGTAATTAGTTTTGTCCATTTATAATTAACGATTGTTGTTTCTATTTTTATTTTTAGATAATTGGCAAGCTGTTATTTTGTAGATTGGTAATCGTGTTCATTGCCGTTTGATTTGTCGCTATAATAATAATAATAATAAATAATAATAATAATAATAAAATAATAATAATAATAATAATAATAATAATAGTCCTCATCACCTCAAGTTTACTTTCATTGCCATAACAATAGTGATAATAACAATAATTTATGTAAGCGCGCTTGCAGGTATAAATATGGCACAGATGTACCCCTGGGTTCATTCGCCTTTAGAGTATGATAAACAGCTCTACGGAAACATAGAGGAATAAATGAACTTTCGAGAGTCTCTGTACGATTCACCTGCTGCTACAAAGAAACTCATTCGAGAGAGTGAGAGACTGAATAAAAAAATAATAATGATCTTCACCTTTGATTTCTATAATAATAATAATAATAATAATAATAATAATAATAATAATAATAATAATAATAATAATAATAATAATAATAATAATAATAATAAAGATCTTCCCTAAAAATCCCGTCCAAATAACCTGAAACTCATATGATGCCAAGCTGAGTCATTACATCAATATATCGTTGAAAAGTCCTTCAAAGTTCATAACTAGAATCGATAAATGAACACAGATATTGAAATACTCATTTGACTTCTTCATTATCCAGAGTGTCGATACCTGGGAAACCGTCTTTCCTCGAACGAGGGGAAAAATGAGACTCTTTAATAGGCATAATAATTGTTATATCTCATAAAACAATGACAGCAGTTATTTTACTGGTTTAAATACTTCCATGAAAAATTCTTAGAAGTTACGTTAATAGAGCTGTATAGTTTACCTGTAAAAACAAAATCGAGAAGTTAGTTTTTCTATACTCGCTTTGGTCTTAGCGAGCAAATATTAACTGGTAGAAAACTTGCTATTTCATATGTAAATTAACATTCATTAGTTTGCTCTACCCATGCTCTTGATGTTTTGGGAGAGAAAATGTTTAAACGCTTTAGTAGAATGAGCATTAATTTTTATGTGAAACGTTGAGAAGTTAAGGCTTTTTGTTCCTACAAATAAAATACCCAAGAGTAAACTTAATTAAATCTTCTATTATATGGAAAATAAAGAGTGATAAGTCCCTTAAATTCTCGTCTTTAGAACTTGGGACAAAAAATTTGATATTTAAAGAGTGAAAACTTATTTGCCAACGTTATAAAGTATTTTATTCCTTCACCTCCTTTCAGCCTCTCCAGGATTCTGGAGGATGGAATTGATAATTAGCCAGTATCATTCCGTCGGCGAATGGAATCTCTGAGCATCATGACAATAATTAGTATATCATGCGTTTTTAATCACGGCAATTTAATTAAGATGTCGTTTGGAGCCTCAGACTCATTCTCTCTCTCTCTCTCTCTCTTGTAACATTGCGGATGTAGAAGGATATTTTAATTCTCAGGATTCTCCCTGTCTGTTATCAAATATTCCATTGCAAAATGCATACTGCAAATGATGATGAGAGAGAGAGAGAGAGAGAGAGAGAGAGAGAGAGAGAGAGAGAGAGATAGGGTATATGAATATATGCATATATATACAGTATATATGTATATATATACATATACATACATACATACACACACACACACATATATATATATATATATATATATATATATATATATATATATATATGTGTGTGTGTGTGTGTGTGTGTGTGTGTACGTATGTGCGTGTATTTGTGTGTGTGTGTGTGTGTGTGAGAGAGAGAGAGAGAGAGAGAGAGAGAGAGAGAGAGAGAGAGAGAGATGAGACCAGAACAACCCATAACATCCCTTCCGATTCCCCAGTTCCTTATGCCATCCAGTAACGTCCATCGATACCTAACACACGACCCCAGGGCGTTCTCCTTGACTTCGAGGCTTAACACGACCCGCGGGAATTCCTGTATTGCGTCTAGACGCTCAAGATTATAGGAGAGGATGGCAATTTACTCACAGCCATATAATCGTATGTCGTTGCTAGGCCATCATGCGAGGAACCGCCCAGTACAGAAGGGAATCGTTAACAAATTGCTCTCACTGACGTGCGAATCTCCCAACATGGCACGAAGGGACGTTAGACTTCGATAGACTTCAATGAATCTGTATTGGGTTTATTTGCATACACACAAATGTAAATTCATGTATTTTTAACCTCTCGACTTCACATTTTCTTACGTAATTCAACATACGTGTGTTTCCCTCTTGGGTTGCCGTAAGAAAGTTAGAGCCCTCGAGTTTCTCGTACAAGAAGGTTACGAGCTCTGGGCCCTATCATTTTGACCCAGCAGATTCTGGTACCCATTAGCAGTTGGGTAGACTGGTAGGTGGTAGGCCGGGAGCTAACAATGGGCCTTGGAAACGGAAGCCGATTAATGTAAAACTCAGCCACGCATATTAGCGCTGGAAACTCAGCATTATATATATATATATATATATATATATATATATATATATATATATATATATATATATATATATATACAAATATATATATATATATATATATATATATATATATATATATATATATATATATATATATATATATATATATATATATATATATATATATATAAATGCTGAATTTCACAGCTAATATATGGTAATTTTTAAACCCATAAATGTTTTCTTATGCTCATTTAATGAGTACTTGAATAACACTAAAGCAGCGTGACCTAGCGAAAAGTTAGCATTGTTGTAACCAAGGCGGACTTCGATAAAATCGTTGAGTTTCATATTCTGTTTTTTGAAAGTGTGGATACCAATCAAATCGTTTACATCTGAATATTCCACGTTTTGTAAAATCTGGATATCCGGAAAACCGGTCATATTTGAGATATTAAATTTTATAAAAGCCATAGTTTAACAAAACATGAATTTTCTCCCAGAGGCACATCAAGAGAAAATAAAATCATGCTCTACGGCTGAAGTATATAAAAGAAAAATACATTTGTGCGAGCAATAGTTTTGGCTTCCAGAATTCTGTAGTGGTTCCTGACTTCACGTAAGTGGCTAAATTTAAGATTTGGAAGTTTCCATAATTTCAGTGGAATTATTTTGTGTTAAATTACGTCAGTAGCATAGTTTTCTTCCTGTCAAAATTTCGAGTTCGGGGCGATTAGGACGTATTGTTTTCGGCCGTGAGCCTGTTAGGTCGTTACAACTAGGCCATATGAAGTTTAGGCCGTAAGACATGGCGGAAGCTCCTTGGGACGCCGTGTTTAGTACTAGCCCCTCGGGGATCAAAGTATTATATACACCCATTTCGGCCGTTTGCCAGTTTGGATGTTACGGCCTAAATGACTTCCGGCCGAAACGACCGGGACCCAAAATTTCTAACTTCCAAAACCATTGTAACCCATCTGTAGTGATTAGGCGGCAAAAATGAAGATACTCTTTTATGTAACAGGTCTAATCGACAGGGACTGATGGTACTAATTGACACTAATTAACAAGTATTTTATCTTTACTTTGCTTGTTTAGGATAAAATATGAATACATGTATTTATAATACTCCCGCTTATCTACATCTGAAACTCGTTTTCTTTAGTCGTGGTAATCTAGATCGAAAGGAAATGTGAGTATGGCAAACCAAGCTAATTTATTAAGCTAGCTGGCTCCTGCCAGCAGTCATAAAAGTGATTTAACAATTCCTAGCGATCTGGTGCCAAGACAATGGGTCGTAATGAGGCCCGAAAGTCATCAGAGAATAACGATAATTGCTTAATTATCGTGGCATGAGAAAATGAAAGCTGCTCTACTCTATAGCAGCCCTTGATAGTTTATCAAGATGAAACTAGATCTCCAGTTTCCTAGGAATTTCGTCTCCGAAAGGTTATCTTCAAATGTGCAGGGTCCTTCCTAAGGCTTCAGAGGATTACAGTTAGTTAAGAAGATTACAGTTCGTTAAGCTTTGAACAGTCAACGAAACAGGAGCTCAGCACTTGGTGATATTAGTGAGATTTTGCAAAGGAGCCATAAAGTTTAAAGAATGCTAATGCATTAACTCTCAGAATATTGACCAAAATTTTATATAGATAAATTTTAGTTGGGCGATATATTATATATATATATATATATATATATATATATATATATATATATATATATATATATATATATATATATATATATATATATATATATATATATATATATATATATATATATATATATATATATATATATATATATATATATATATATATATATATATATATATATATGTAATTCTAATAGCCACAATGCCCTCTTAACTTCTCGAATTCTTCTTCAATTTCTTGCGTTTGGATCTCACGGCTTCGTAGTTACAAGCATATCCAAAAAGCGCGAAGAATTCGAGAAGTTAAGAGGGCACTGTGGCTATTAGAATTACATATGTGTCTATTAAAAGTAACCAGTAGATTCTACACACACACACACACTATATATATATATATATATATATATATATATATATATATATATATATATATATATATATATATATATATATATATATATACTCAGTCACTCAAACTATGCTAAATTCTATATAATGGAAGCCCACGGGCATAACTGAGCATCAGATAATTAGACAGAACACAAGTTTGAACACAATATTGTATTGGAGATTTCTATCGTTCTGTCAATCATCACTGTAAAACATGGGCAGCTGAAGGGTTAAAATTAAAATAGAGATCTTGTTAATGTTACAACACGAAAATTAGCTTCCAACTGTACACCATCTACACCATACAATCTCACCATCCTATTCAAGCCAGAATTCTATCATCAAATGTATTTAATAGATAAGAATCCTGCCTGATACCATCTAAAAAAACAATGGTGCTTTATCCAATAATTTTCGAATACATTTTTATCACTTTATTTTGCCTAATATAAGGAGAAAATTATTCTTTCGCCTACTCCTTCCAAATCTTTCCCTCATCGAGGAGTCATCATCTTGATTTAAGTGGTCTTTCTGTTAGAGAAAGTACCTAGAAAACTCTCAGAAGACTGCAGATTAACCAAATTATCATTATCATTATGATTAACTGTTATTCCCTATTAATGTAATTTTTTTCCACAATGAACACATTCATCTGACATACGCGCAAACAAAAGGGTTATTTAAGGGGCCTTACAGGATATCCTACCATAGAATAGAACGCGCAAATGAGAAAAATGAGGAAAAAGGAAGGAAAATAAAAACGATTGAAATTAAGGAAAGAAAACTACTAGTAAAAAGGCGAACGAGTCAATAACTCTCCCTCGTAAAGACACCAATGACTGAAAATATTTCCGGCCTAAGTGAAACTGCCTTAGCATTTAGTCTGAGAGAGAGAGAGAGAGAGAGAGAGAGAGAGAGAGAGAGAGAGAGAGAGAGAGAGAGAGAGGGTTATGTAAAACTTCAGCATAGAGGGTGAATTTATAATTTAAGGCTGAAAGAGAGAGAGAGAGAGAGAAGAGAGAGAGAGAGAGAGAGAGAGAGAGAGAGAGAGAGAGAGAGAGAGAGAGAGAGAGAGAGATAAAATATAAAACTTCAGTATACGATGAATTTATAATGTGAGGCTGAAATAAAGAGAGAGAGTGTTATATAATCATACCGAAATATATATATATATATATATATATATATATATATATATATATATATATATATATATATATATATATATATATATATATATATATATATATATATATATATATATAGAGAGAGAGAGAGAGAGAGAGAGAGAGAGAGAGAGAGAGAGAGAGAGAGAGAGAGAGTAATATAGCAAAATTATTGTTCAGAAACCTTATAAACATTTCTCTCTTGCTAAACGAATGCTCTATCTGTCAACGAGTATTTTTGGGTGAAAGATCGATTCAATAAAAACGAATAAATTACCTAAATTAGATTAAAATGGTACGAATCAATAAAACTCAGCTAATTAATCTACATGAAATAATAGCAAGTAAAACATGCGCCGAAGCTTCTTCGGCGCAATCGAATTTTCTGTACAGCCGCTACAGATTGTAATCAAGGCCACCGAAAACAGATCTATCTTTCGGTTGTCTCGGTATAATGCCGTATGAGCCGCGGCCCATGAAACTTTAACCACTACCCGGTGGTGGCCTATCCTTTATCGTTGCCAGAAAGACGATATGGCTAACTTTAGTTTTTAAGATAAGAGGGCGGACAGAAAAGGTGCAGACAGAAAAAGTGCGGACAGAATAAAGTGCGGACAGACAGATAAAGCCGGCACAATAGTTTTCTTTTACAGAAAACTAAAAAAAAGGTGCGATTCAGTAAAAATGAGGATTTGATTTATTTACAATAAAATCTGTGCATTCACAGAACAGAGTAAAGGAAAAAAAGAAGGAACCTGAATGACAGCTGCTTAATTTATGACGGGTTAATTAATGTCATGATTTCGCAACTGTGCATTGCAACCGACTGACCCTCCATAAAGCGTTGGTTTGCATTCATGCCTGATGTCATGAGGCACAAAGGACGAAATGGCACGTATCACAGACGAACTCTGACGCTCCTCTAATTATATAAGGTTAAGGACATGTTTGAGGAAGCCCGGCTTGGACCTCCAAAAATCAGGCTTTAATTTAGCACGAGTGGGGCTTGTAACTTGAATATTCCATGCATATCCTTTCATCTTTTTCTTTTGGGGGAGGGGGCTCATAATCTATTTTGCACAGTAATATGAATCTTACATTGCAGACAACCAAAGCTACTCAACTTCCGAGTTGCAGCAGCACTTGACCTGATACCAGAAAAGAAATAAATGAAAACAGGCTCCGTAACTCTTCATCAATTCGGCGTAGTTCCGAAATACACGATTCGGAGAGAGAAAATCATACGGGATTTTACGGTCGACGCCGACGCGAGTACATTGAAGCAATCACAGCCCAATTACGTCCCTTGTCCTCTTACAACCGTCGCAGCTCACTACAACGACGCTGCTGCTGCTACTGCTGTCATCGTCACCATCACTATCATCACAATCAATCTCGCCTTCATCACCGGAGATTTTTCATTTTTCATAAAAAAAATAAATGAACGATGCTCCGGCAGTGTGTTAATGCTTATGTGTCGCATTTTCCTTTATCATGTTCGTTAATCTGATAATAATCATGTGATTATTATCACAGTCATCATTTTTCACCATCATCATCACAACTCTTTTGGTTACAGTGAAGGAAGGATATGCAGCGGCAGCGTATGCGTGTACATGCATGCATGCATGCATGCGTCTTCCAATTCCACCTCGTGTGCATGTGACTGTGTTATGAGTCACGTATGAGTGTCACATTTTCCCCCTCGTGCGACTGTAGTTGATCTTGCTTAGCCGTGTGCCACTTTTCCCTCCTGGTTCGTATGTGGTTGCGCGTTATGTACATGTGTTCGTGTGTGTTTCACCTTTCCTTTGTATGTGCGGTGCGTTACGCGTGTATGTGTCATAATTTCCCCCTCGGATGTATCTAATAGTGTGCCATATGTGCGTGTACGTGTGTGCGTGCGTGCGTGTGTGTGTGTGTCACATTTTCCCTTTTGAGGGTATGTGGTGGTGTGTGTATGTGTGTGTCTGTGTGTACCAGAGTCAATACTCTGAAGGGAGGAGAGAGATGGGATCGGTAAGCAAGCGGCTTGTAGGACCCAGCAGGAGGTGCAGGAGGAGGAGGAGGAGAGGAAAAGGATGAGGGTGGGGAGGAGGAGGAGGAGGAGGAGGAGGAGGAGGAGGAGGAGAGTGAGGTGAAATGGGGGATGGGGGAGAGGGAGTTGTTGCTGAGAGGGGCAGAGACCTGGGATGAGGACGAGGACCAGGGAAATGGACGTGCTAGTTTTTTCCCTCTAGTTTTGTTGAAGTCTTATTTTTGAGTTTTGTAAAGAACAGTTAATGATAACGAAATGGACAGAGATTAAAATTTAAATGAATATGTAAATCGAGTAAAATAAGGGGAAAAAGGACGCAAGGTGAAGAGAAATGGGAAGTGAGGGGTTTGGGGGTGGGATTGGGGAGAGGAGGGCGAAAATGACCAAAATAGCAAAAGGAGGGAAAAGTACTCGAAAGCACTGGGCACAGAGAAATAAAGCAGGTAGGAGCGAAAGAGGACAAAGAAGGGAAACAAAGGAAAGAATAGAGAGAGAAGGACATTCGTTCAAGGGAGGAATACAAGGCAAGAAAGCGCCATCGAAAGAAAGAAATAAAGAACGAGGTGTAATTAAAGAGGTCCAGGAAATACTGCAGAGTACCAGCATAAAGGAATGTAGGAAATGGGGAGGGGAGGAACAGCAGGAGGAGGAGGGGAAGGAGGAGGAGGAGGAGGAGGAAGAGGGAGAGAGGTGTGGAGGAGGACGGTGGTGTCAAGGGGCCTAGGATGTGGGTGTGGGCTAGGTGGGCCAATGTGGGAGTGTCGAATGGGAAGCTACCTCACCAACGCGACGACCCGCCCAGCGAAGGCCACACCCACCGCTGCTTCCCGTTCCTACGTTCATTACACCATACATCTCTTCCTGACCTACAGCTAGAAAGGGTTCTCTCTCTCTTTCTCTCTCTCTCTCTGTTTAGGTTTCGCTCCTCTCTCCTCTTCTTCCCTGCTACTGCTAGCTTTTCCTCTCTGGAAACCCATAGACTTGTTTTTTGAGAAACGTGTTTTTCTCTCTTTTTATAACTTTCTCTTCCTTTCACCTAGTTTTCCTTCCCCGAAATCCTAATACTTTAACAAAGTCTCTCTCTCTCTCTCTCTCTCTCTCTCTCTCTCTCTCTCTCTCTCTCTCTCTCTCTCTCTCCTTTGCAGATAGTAACTTGGAGACGATAATGTACCTTTGTTATGACGGCTTGTTTGCTCTTCAAAGTTTTCCTGTACACTACTGTTACAATGGTTCTATCTATTATTTGTCTGTCTATTTCTGTTCATCTCTGGGTCTTTCTTTTGCACAAACTTACACGGTAAAACCACTTTAGCTACAGCGCTTCTCTTCCTATTATATTATTCAATACAAAGTTGCTGAAATGATGACAGTTGTATCCCAAGGGAGAAAGTTAATAGTGGCTCAATATGCTGGTGTGACTTCTTTCCCTTTTAAAGATAAAAACATATACACGAGGGAATCATAGAAACCAAACTTGCCTCTTTAAATGATTTTAACAAGAAGATGATGCTACTTCTAAAGAGCGCTTTAACGTGTGGCTATTTTCTGTGGAGGCTTGCCTTGCAAGTTATTGGCTTGTTTAAGTGATTAAATCAAGATTTTTCTGGCAATCTGAATGGGAATGATAAAAGTTGGTAAAAGGGTGTGCAGAATACAAAGGAAGTCCGCATACGTGAAGAGTCAAGAGAACAACTAAATGCGTCTCTTTCCTTTGCAAAGTCGATGCCAGACAAACAAGGATATTATGCGTCTGTTCTCGATTTCCCCCCCTGCGATCCAGGCTGACGGGAAATGCTGCGGGCCTGTTTTTGACGAATTTACCTTCCTTACTCTGCTCTCTCTCTCTCTCTCTCTCTCTCTCTCTCTCTCTCTCTCTCTCTCTTCTCAGGAGTTCTTCATCCCTTCTGGACTTTGAAATTGTAAAGGGCTGCTTCAAGTCTTCCTGTGAGTGTTCACCCTTAAGTATTGTATTTATTTCCATGAGCTCTTGAAATGTATCATGGAAGATTTATCAAGCAACAATAAAAAACCATGAAAAATCAATTCAATACGTCTAAGCTAGTGAGAATGAACCTCTAAAACAAACACATTAAATAAAACTTGCCCACCTATGTATTTGTTTTAAAGAATAAACATGATACTAGAAAAAGATTCATTTTTAAGCTTTTGTAGTATATATCTATATTCGTGCACAGTTGTTTACGTTCTGACGGCTTCCACACAATTTGAGTCCAAAGCAGATCAGAGCACAGTCAGAACGTCAGATTCGGGACAATGAAAAAGACCCGTTTCGGTGTCATGTCTCTGAAATGATAAACCCGACCTAAATGTCGGAAACATTTTGGAAGTCTTTTTTTTTTTTGTTTTTCTTTTTTATGGCAGGTCCAGAAAATGTGAGATTGTATCTTGTTAAACCAAATTCTGTCACGGGAGACGTAGATGCCAAAGCAAAACACGCGGGATGATACAGAATGAAAATTATGATTATGAAAGTAATGGAGGAGAGAGACCAGTGCGGATGTCAGGTCGTAGTAATAGAGATCTCTTGGAGGTCAGAATTCTGTCAGGAAAAAGTCCGGTCTAGGCAAGGAGTTTTCGTCCAGAAATGTTTTGTTTATGATGTTAGAGTCACAGTAAATATGGCTAGTATGGAAGTTATGTCACAATAAAAAAACATTAATTTTAGAAGCTTGAGGAACTTAAATTTCAAGTCAGTGGCCCTTGCGGGCTTGTTTTATATGAATAGGGTTCATCCTCAGAATAATAATAATAATAATAATAATAATAATAATAATAATAATAATAATAATAATAATAATAATAGATGTTATGTTAAACTGAAAGGTCTAGTTTAATTGTCAGGTCAAAGTAATAAAAAAGCTCTGGTTAGAACTTGAGAATGGTGATTCACTTTGAGAGTAGAATTTCCGGCATGAAATTGCCTAGCTTTGATGTTTGGACTGTGTCATGAAACTTAGTTCATTTGAAGTAATGAAGATGAACTGAACATCAGCTCTAATGAATTACAAGGTCTAAATTGGAATGGGATGAAATTGTATATAGAGCTTAGGCCAAAGGCCAAGCACTGGGACCTATGAGGTCATTCAGCGCTGGAAAGGAAATTGAGAGCAGGTAGGTTTGAAAGGTGTAACAGGAGGAAAACCTCGCGGTTGCACTATGAAACAATTGTTAGGAGAGGGTGGATAGCAAGATAGAAGAAAGATAAGAATGGAGGTACAGTAAAAGGAATAAGGTGCATTGACGGCACTAACCCCCTATGGAGAAGGTCTAAATTGGACATTTTGTTTAAATACCAAAAACTATTTCCAAATTGGACATTTTGTTTAAATAGTTGGTATAGTTACGAACTAGTCACATTATGGTGAAGTCAGGATTACTTGTAATATTCGTATGTTGAGACTGACTCAAGTCATGAGCTCAGAGCTTGGATGTTAAGCGAAAGCCGTAAAACAGTTTAGTTCAAGTAACAAAGCCATGTCATGGCCAAGGGAGTTCATCTGACAATAGATTTTTTCAATTTGCAGATTTCAAATCCTTGGGATACTGAAGATCACAGCACGGTGACATGGAAAGGATTGGTGTCAGTGGAATTGGGTCATAATGAAACGTGAGAGCTAAACAGAGCTTACGAGTGAGTGAAAAGGATTGGTTGAGTTTTGATACGTAGTTTCATCCATAAATGTATCCACTTTCTAACTGTTCAGTTTGGATATTGGGTCTCAGTGTCTCTAAATGACCAATTTGAGTGGCAAGCCCTAGGAATAGAATAGTATAGCTCACATGTCGGGTCACAGTTAAGAAACAGCACAGCTTAAACGTCAGGCAAAAGGTTTTAGTCCTAATTTTGGTATGATTTTTTTATCCAGGTCCTGAAGTAGTCTTGTCTGAGTTATGCGGGCATGGAACGAAATGATCAGGATTCAATATTTAATACACGTTCTGAGTATTAATGGAAAACTTTATAGTTTTAAAAGGCAATTTCAAGTTCTGAAATCCTTTTGCAAGCAATCTACGAGATTGGTACACATTATTTTGCAAGATTTACCATTTCCTCAAATATTTGCCTTACTAGTAATCAAAGTTAGTTTGATATACTGCAAAGCTCCAGATACGTCCCTACGCCGAAGTGAAAAAAGTATATCTTCTGGGTAAAACTTCTCAAAGAAACATGACAAGAACACCAATCCACGACTTATGTCTGCAATGGTTGAAGTTAGTCTGTCTTTTGTGTAGAACGTCTTCCCATTCACAAGTGTCAAAGTTATACCGTTCAGTAGCCACTGAGTATTCAACATTGTTTTGTTCTTGTGGCTCCTGCTTTTGATTGCTTAGAGTAAAGAAGGCGTTATTAATAACGGAAAAAGGAACTTTCCAAAAGTAGACAAAAGTACCCTCAATATAAAAAAAAATATGTATATATATTGCGGCCGAAATTATAAAAATCGGAAAGGACAGTAAGATACTTATCACATTAACAGCTTGGCGTAAATTACATATTCCAGCAAAATCGTATCTTTTCCGAATCTCACAATTAACCTCGCTGAAAACCTCGTTAGTGCCATTACTATGCAATCTGACAAAGAGAAACTGAAGAATGTTGGACTTTGCAACAATGCAACAAAGAGGGACGTTAACTGCTATTTAACATTACTCGAAATGACATTATTCACAACGAGGCTGAGACGGGCGTAGTTACCAAAATGTGAATCAGTCATGGCAGAAATTCGCACGTAAGTTATATCTAAATGATCATATTCAGGGAATACAGGGGAAGGTAGACAATGTAACATTCTTGAAGGGAATGATCACAACAGCTGACCCTCGAGTTCAAGATTTACCACAGTATTTTTTAAATGTGAATAGAAGAAGGATTCATATCCTGCCATTATTAGATTTTAGCAGCTTCGACTCTGAAAGCATTCTCGCCTTGAATGAATAATCTTCCTGCTGTTGAGCAGATAACCTGAAACATTGTGGTTATAAAAGGCCTTAAGTTTTGAGTTACTAATAAAAATTTGGTTGAATGTTGCAAGATTGATTTTTTCTATAAAAACAACTTTATTATCACAATGACAGTTAAACTTGAGAATCAGATTATGAGATATGACAAATAAATAATGGAAGTACTAAACAACTGCCTCATTGGTAAATACGTTCAGAAAAAAAGACACCAGTGAGAATGAGAATGCCCCACAATTTTCCTCCCTAGCATTAAATATCAAAGCGTTATAAGATTTCTGAAGCACCAGCATCACACTCCTTCGTTTTCTCCGTTGTCCCCTCCCGACCAAAATGGGATTAGGTGGATTACATTACTAGGCTCGTGAGAGATGATAGCGGCTCATTATCATAAGTGCTAGATAGAGTTTCCCTCTAAAAAGGCGAAAGTTGACGCCGAGTCTACGTGCTATTAAAAATAAAATGCTCTGTGATAGCGGATGCTGTTTTAAGTAAGTGGCTCGCTCCGCTGATTAACTTGGTAATCTCTGGTCATGTGTGACCTAACGCCCAGATGTGTTAGGAATTAATGTTACAGATACACCCTAACAACAGTGTTGAAAGAATGGGGTCAGTATTTATTCTTAGTTAGTTCAACTTTATAAAATTATACAAGCAAATAAGCAAACATTCAAACAAATAAACAAACTCCTAAAGGCAGTTTTCCTTATTTAAATGTAACAGCAGATGAAAAGTACAAATCTATGCCCTTGTCTTGCCCAGACTCGATGAAATGAAGGAAAAGAAAAGGAAGGATCAAGAGAAAGGTTTCATTTCCAAGGAGTGACGTTCCCGTATCTTTAAGGATAGAAGATAAATAAGAATCAGGGGAAAAGGAGTATGGAAAGAACTTCAAGGAGTGGCAGTACAAGGCGAGAATCAGGCATAATATACTTTTAGTTACAATCTAAAGATCACTGATAATCTAAAAGTAACTGTGACAGAAATTAGTCTGATGGATGTTAAAAGGAGAAGCTTTTCTCTTAGGCAAGGACTCAAAGCAAGACTCCTCATTATATTTAACCGTAAAATGAAGATACAAGTAAGTCTGTATCTAAAATTGCTAATTACAGAAGAGAAATCACGTTCTCCTTCTAAAGCCTTGCCCAAGGTAATCCTTGTAGTAAATAACATAATTCAAATTAATATAATAAAAAAACGATATAACGGTTAAGGCTCTTTCTACTTTAAGTTTATATACAAGTCACATCCTGTCGCGAAGAACGGTTGCAAAGCTATCATGACGTATATTCAGAAAGCAGAATTCTTGTTACGTTACACTG
>NC_089760.1:30145000-30162500 GCF_040412425.1 Macrobrachium rosenbergii
AAATGTCGTGTTTAGTGGGAACTGATCTTCAATGCAAGTCGGTCTTGAGGGAAAAGTTTCTTCTCGAATGAAAGTTGTTCTGCAGAAGAATTATTTCGGCTGCCAGTGAAAGTCAAAACCTTCAGGGGAATTATGAAATTCGTGAAATTTGACTTTATATAAAGCAGGTTTTTTGAAAATTTTGGTTAGAAATAAAAGCTGGTCTTCGTGGAACTGAAGTTTTCATGAAAATTTGATTTCTATCAAATTCACTGTTAAATCAATGTCATTGAAGGAACTTAAGTATTTCAGAAAAACTTGATTTCTACCAAATTTACTGTTAAATGAATGTTGTTCAACGAACTTAAGTATTTCATGAAAATCTGATTAACATCAAATTCACTGTCAAATGAATGTTGTTCAAGGAACTTAACTATTTCATGAAAATTTGATTTCTGTCAAATTCACTGTTAAGGTTGATCAACAGGGTAACTTCGTCTTCTAAGAATAGTAGTCTTTGGGGAAATTTGGTTCTTAATGAAAATAGGTCTTAAGCAAATTTGGAATGCAGGGGAATAGTGATCTTTAGTTTGAAATGAAAGCTGTTACTCAGGCGAATTCGATCTTAAATGAAAATTGTCCTCCTGGGAAATTAAAAATTAGACGAGCGTTGAGAGAAATTTGGGTACTGGCATAATGTCAACGTTATATAAATTCGGTCTCAAATTCAAATAAATGTTCACAGATATTCGCGCTTTGGGAAATTTGACCCTTGAAGATAGTCAGCCTTCAGTGTTCGTAAGTTCCCAAGACATAATTAACATTCGAAGACTGACCATCTTTAGTAAAGTTTAGCCTTGAATGAAAGCCTGTTCTTAAGTAAAATAAAGAGCCGGACAAACCCGGTCTTCTATGAATTTAGTCTAAAACGATAGTATAGAGAACTCGACCTCCAACTAAAGTAGGTCTTAAATGATAGTGATTTTAAATAATATTCTCTAAAATTGACTTTCAAGTGTAAGTTGGTCGACAGTGGAATGCACTCATAAATAAAAGTTGTGTTCAATTAGGTAAAATCTTAATTACTAACTGGTTTTCGTGAAAATAACTCTTGATGAAAGTTGAAGTTTGGTGAAACTCGTCTGTCAAAGAATCAAATATGCTATCAAATGAAAATCGATTTTCAAGGAAATTCCGATTACAGTGAGATCATCTAGTACAGTGAGCATTTAATATTGCAAGTATCAATTGAGCCATTACCAATAACATATTGATTTTTCAAATGCCGGTAAACCAATCAAAAACAGGTAAACCAATCTGGGCATCGATGCAGTTTAATGGCAGCATTTAATGAGAATGTTTTGAGGAATGGCCTTAGATATAGTTTAAAACTCCTGCATAATTAATAAGCATAACACCTGCTCTCCTAACGGTAATTATAAGATAGCATGGAATAGATAATTAGTTCCCAGGTCTAGGCCAGTCTTAAATGTTCTTAGGTTACGTCCAGTTCTGAGAGAGAGAGAGAGAGAGAGAGAGAGAGAGAGAGAGAGAGAGAGAGAGAGAGAGAGAGAGAGAGAGAGAGAGAGAGAGAGAATGTTCTTTTGCTAAGTGAAAGTACGTCTACAGGCAGTACATATCCATTTTACTGTGTGTGTGTGTGTGTGTGTGTGTGTGTGTACGTATGAGAGAGAGAGAGAGAGAGAGAGAGAGAGAGAGAGAGAGAGAGAGAGAGAGAGAGAGAGAGAGAGAATTTTCTTTGTTAAGTGAAGATACGTCTACAGGAAATACACATCCATTTTACTGTGTGTGTATGTATGTGCGAGAGAGAGAGAGAGAGAGAGAGAGAGAGAGAGAGAGAGAGAGAGAGAGAGAGAGAGAGAGAGAGAGAATGTTCTATGGTTTGGTGAAGGTGTGTCTACAGGAAATACACATCCATTTTACTGTGTGTGTGTGAGAGAGAGAGAGAGAGAGAGAGAGAGAGAGAGAGAGAGAGAGAGAGAGAGAGAGAGAGAGAGGCCGTAATGCTGTTAGGATCTTATACTCGTTCGACTTAAATAATTAGCATACACTTATCTATGGTAACTAAGGACCGGTTAGAACAGTAATTCAAATTTCCTTTTTAACATATCGCTGACATTTTTTCTCTGTATTTTACGGAAAATTTTTACCTTACATCTGATATAGCTTTTTTCATAGATTTAATTTCATAATTATTAATTGCAATTATATGAATTCTCAATATTTTCTTCCATCTCATTTGGCTCTCAAAGTGGAGAGTTATTTATTTCTTTCTTTTTTTAAATTCAGAGCCTTGTGATATGAACAACCTAATGCCTTCAACTAGCCCAGACAATATGGGGAAGGCTAAACCAAGAGGAAGTGACAGTTTCTCTTTTTGAAAGGTGGAATTTTCTCAGATTAAATAAGACGAAAAATCAAGAGGAATTCAAAAGCTTTGTACCCAAGCCTTCTAAGTTAACATCTGAAAATGTATATATTCAGTGCCCTTTTTCTTTGTACTTCATGTTATAACTTTACTTTTCAAGCACTTACCTTATAAAAAGAAGGAATGAAAAATATAATACATACGCTAAATTAAAATGTTATAAAACGCACAGCAAAAAATTGGTGACAAGATGGAAAAATAATGATGTATAGAAAGAGACTTTCATAACCAAATAACTGTGATAATCAGACAAAAACTAGAATCACTTTTCTAAGCTAAAGGAACTGACCTGGAAAATAAGAGAAAATTTAGTCGAATAAGCTGGAGAGATGAGAAGGTAAAGGAAAAGAACTATGTTCATAAATTATTTCATCAAAGGGGATTAATCGTTTTATGTTTTACAGGTGAAGTAACGCTGCCATATCTGATAAAAAAAAGCCATGATTCATTATTAGTAACGGAGAAAACAGTCAAACTGATTTCCTCATGGAAGGAACTGCCAAACAACAATGCAAAAAAGAAATGACTTTTACAGCTATAAAAAGAAGCTGGTATTGATATTGACATACTTAGTTATTGAGGCAGCATTTTATGCAGTTAGACCAACAATCGGCTGGTAAAATATAGCAAACTTCCATAAGCAACTTTCACCCTCTGATGTACAGCAAACTTCCATAAGCAATCTTCACCCTCTGATATACGGCAAACTTCCATAGGCAATCTTCACCCTCTGTTGCATAGCGAACTTCCATAAGCAACCGTCACCCTCTGATGTATAGCAAACTTCCATAAGCAATCTTCACCCTCTGATGTATAGCAAACTTCCATAAGTAACCTTCACCCTCTGATGTATAGCAAACTTCATAAGCAATCTTCACCCTCTGATGTATAGCAAACTTCCATAAGCAATCTTCACCCTCTGATGTATAGCAAACTTCCATAAGCAATCTTCACCTTCTGATGTATAGCAAACTTCCATAAGTAATCTTCACACTTTGCTGAACGAAAAACGGAGACAGGACCAAAGATGGTTTCTTGTGTAAAAAAAAAAAAAAAAAAATCCACGAAACCAAAAGAAATCTCAAACGGAGAGTTTTCCCATCAAGATGGAATCGTACTTCGAAACGAAGCATTAAATCTCTAAAAGGGGGGATTCGACTGAGGGACAGAAAGCGGGACAATTTATAGTGGATCGTCAGCATCCGAAGATATCTATAGACTCCTCGAGTTAGGTGAGCCGCCCTCCGCCCTTTGTAATCACAGCTTTAAAAGACATAAGGTTTAAACTATAAAGGGTATAAACACAGATATATATATAGAAATAAATATATATATATATATATATATATATATATATATATATATATATATATATATATATATATATATATATATATATATGTATATATGTATATATATATGTATATATATATATATATATATATATGTATATATATATATATATATATATATATATATATATATATATATATATATATATATATATATATATATATATATATATATATATATATATATATATATATATATATATATATATATATATATATATATATATATATATATATATATAATATATATATATATATATATATATATATATATATATATATATATATATATATATATATATATATATATATATATATATATATATATATATATATATATATATATGAACAAAGCTACAGCCACGTGAAACAATGGAGATGCTATATGGTTGTGAGTGCGCATTTACAACAATCACATATGTATAGCGGCCGTTGATCAAATTCAGTCAGATATTGCATTTTCAGTATTCTTTTCACACACAAAAGAAAAGGTAAAGAAAAAGTCTTCACCAATAAAGCCTTTTTAAACTCGATTTTAAAGGCTTCTTCCCGAGGGTGTTGGGAAGAGGAAATGTGAGGGACGAGGAGCATTTTACTATTGAAATGATTCAGTGATTATTATTATTATTATTATTATTATTATTATTATTATTATTATTATTATTATTATTATTATTATTCAAAATATGACCACATTCCTATCAAACAGGGGCCCCCCCCAAAAAAATTTCATTTACTACTTGAACGGCTGCATAAAATAATACATTTTAAAGATAAAATGAAAACAACATAGGAAAGAGAAATATGAAACAGATATATGAGGATAAACAAAGGTAAAGAAAATAAAAAAAAAGAAAAACCGTTGAGATGTACATAACATAAATTAGGGCGTAAAAGGAAATGTTCTTTAAAGTAACATTAAACCCACTTTATTGGCTCCTTAGGCCTCATTGAGACCATCACCGGTTGTAAAGCCCAGTCAAAATGGCATTACAGCGCCTTGTAAGCTTACGAATCTTAGGTGTACATTGCTTGGAAGAAAAGCAAAATAAACTCCACGGAGGAAGAGGAAGAGGTGTTGAAGACACCGTGGAATAAATAACAGAAGGAAAAAGAATACATTTCAGAACCTTAAAAGCAAAAAAGCATTCCTGGTCTTTTCAAAGGCCGAAAGTAACAACGAGGAACAACTTGAAGGCCGACCTCATTCATTTTTGGAGTAGCTAAGTGGACGTATTGTTCAGAAGTTCCTGGCCGCTTCGGGTCTAAGTGTTTGAACACTCCAAGCTTTGCATTGGCTTTCATGCCCATTCTGGGGTTCTATTTATGACTATCCTATCTTTCGGGTTTCGCTGTTTGACTACTCGAGGGATAATAGTGTGGCAAAATATGCTTTACGGTTTTGGATTTTACCGTTTTAAATCTTGCGTCCAGAAAAGCATTGATTTTCTTCTGTTGCCAAATGTCTAGTGCGGGATAATATTATCCAAAGAAAATATATATATATATCATTTACACAGAAAGCTGAATTCATTCGATTTATTTTCGAATTTTGGGAATATTTGCGAAAAAACTGATAACTTAGTTGTTTTATCCTCGTAATGCTATATTACAAGTGTCCAAAAAATTTACTCATTTAAGAAATAACAGAGAAAATAATTTAGGAAAGAAAATAAGACTTTTTTTCGGAAAACTGAGCCATGGGTGAATGCGTTTGCGGGGTAGAACATAAAAAAGTCTGAATTTTATGGTTACCTTAACTCCCAAGGAGCTACCGATTAGTTGTCCATTCATTTTCATCTCCGTTCTTACCAGTAGGGTTAGGTTACCGAATAGCTAGATAAGATTAGCATGTAATCGACTTGGTATATCCTCGCAAATACATAAATTCCTCGGAACGTTTCATTACCAATGACCAGATCGTAGCATGCTTGTTACGTGAGAATAACACTCTAACGTTTAAAGCCTCCAAGCCCCTTCTGCTCTCAAACAGGACAAAATAGAAATTTTGAGCGCAATGTCACCACACCAACCTTGTAAAAAAAAAAAAAAAAAAAGCAGTCGATAATGAATATGACTGCAGACCTTAAGTGAGTCTGTTGTGAGCGGCAATAGGTTTCAATGAAGCCCAAAAAGGTCAACAGAGTTAATGAATGAAATTCTGTATTTCCCATTACCTTCCGTTACTTCTTTCAGATGGACACCATATTCACTGAAAGCATGAACTTCAAATCAACGGCCCCTGTGAGCTTGCTCCACATGAACAGGGTTCATCTTCTGAATAATAATAAATAAAAATAATACGATGTTGCCTTAGTTGGGAGGTAACAGTGATGGGATGGGCAAGTGAAGATAACCAACATGAATTATTACAAAATGATTCCAGTGTCGTTCCGTTTCCCACATGGACGATCTTGACAGCAAACTAATTAATGCTTATAACAATGCATCGTCACACGGTGCGATAGTCTGAAACTTCCCTATTCAGGTTTCTCGAGAATTTAGGTTTGGTTCGGATAACGAAAGTCATTAGAGAACCGAAGTTCACGTACTCGTACAAATGACTGTATAGGAGGTTTTCTTGGTAAAGAACGATTAATATGTATATACATACATACATACATACACACACATATATATAATATATATATATACATACACACACACACACACACATATATCTATATATTTTCCAGAAAAATGTATAGGTTCAATATAAAAAACGCAATAAAAAAAAAGCAAATCATTGCAAAATCTCAGTCCAGGAGAATACACATACAGTACAATACATAAGTAAAAAAATAAAAACAAGAACAATTAATAGAACCAACTAACATAAATTTAAACACTCGACAGAGCTGTTTGATTCTTAGAGGGTTCAGGATAAGGAGAGAGATTTCATTAGCATTTTCAAAATCGTCACACGAAATAGGAGCTTTGTATTTTATATTTGCATGTTCCATAGCGTTAAAAAAACCTTTCTTAACGAAACTGCAACCTGTCTTAAGGCTGATTCCAAGATGAGAATCGATTCTAAGTTTCGAACTTTCAGTCTCCTTTTACTGGATCCGTGTTAAGCCTCAAGAAACATCTTGGGAAAGTGTATTTATAAACCACCAAGAAACGCTCACAAATCAGAACAGCGTTTTTGAAATTGAAAAGAAGCTAATTGCTCCCGTATTCCTGAGAACTATTTAAAATCAAAACGATCAAAAAGGTTTCTAAATAATTTTTATTATAACAAAGTGGAAATTTAGTATCATTATTTCAAGGTAAAGGCATAAAATGTAAGATTAGGTAAAGAAAGAGGAAATACCTGTATAATTTTCAAGATAATTTTTTTATACCTTGTACTCTCTTTCAGCAACAACTGTTTCATGATATTGCAAGGACTTTCTCAACATTTTTTCTCGTTAGATAGTTAAGTTCCACTTCCTAATACCGGCAACAATTAGAACACTACAATTTGCCTGACCGACAAAACCGTAAATATCTCCCTTGTACATCAAATAGCACCGGCCCCAAGAGACTTGTTGTTCGTGTGCTGCTTTTTCTTCAGCTGAAATTCTCCCAGCGCGCCTAATATCGATTGTTTTCAGCAGCGACTCATCCCGTGATATTAAACCGTTAATCTTGAGAACCCGGGCCAAACTTTAAGATTAAAAACCTTGAAATTTACTTCAACACATTGTTACATTTCTCAGAAGCCGAAGACTCGAGGTGAATGGCTCTAGAGATTACTCTGTCATGACGACGCTGCTACCTTGCAAGCCAATGGGAGTTTGGGCGCGTTATTTGGTGTTTACTTTATTGCTCCAGTATGTCCTCTCTGTTCCTGTCACTATCTATCTGCACATATAAATAAATAAATGCATATGTATACAGTTATAAATATGCATACATATAAATCTTCTTCTTCTTCGTTTAACGTGCTTTTTTCCTATTTTTCATATGGGGTAAGCATGTGTATATATATACACATATATATACCATGTGTATATAATTTTTCTATTTCAGCTCATATGTATGTATGTATGTATGTATGTATGTACACACATATATATGTATATGTATATGTACATGTGTGTGTGCTTGTGTGTGTTTGTGTGTATAAAGAAAGACGGGTGGATAGATAGAAGACTAAATGTAAATAAGAAAAATAAACAAAGATTAAGACTAAGAAGGAACACGAGAAACGTTTCAAAGAGGAAAAAATAATTCCCAAAATATATACATACATACTTACGTATATATATACATAAAATATATATATCTATATATACACACACATATATACATATATCTATCTATTATATCTATCTATCTATCTATCTATCTATCTATCTATATATATATATATATATATATATATATATATATATATATATATATATATATATATATATATATATATATATAAACGAATATGTGTGTGTGAGTGCATGCGTGTCTGTATATATGAGCATTAACCTTAAACTTTCTCTCTCTCTCTCTCTCTCTCTCTCTCTCTCTCTCTCTCTCTCTCTCTCTCTCTCTCTCTCTCTCTCTCTCCTGATTTTCTTTCCAAACATTTTCTGGAAAAGTTGTAGGTTAATGTTTTCCTGTCTCGAATTAACAACACTTCACATCTTTAGAAATTATTTTAAGAGGCCTCCATGAAGGAAACGCTTTGGTAATTACTATTTTTGGAATTATTTTTTCCTCTTTGTAACGTTTCTCGTGTTCCTTGTTAGTCTTAATCTTTGTTTATTTTTCTTATCTAATCCTCTTTCTGTCCACCTCTCTTTCTTCATGCACACAAACACACATACACACATACATAGCATTAACAAGGGGTAGGCTGCACTGCTTCCAACAGCACATGTACAGAAGAAAGCTTCTAGAATCAGTCAGTCTCACTTGAAACTGGAAGCAAGATTATTTAGAAGATACGGATCTTTCCGAGATAGTGACCCCCACCGGATTTCGGGGATGTTATCTAGTACTAATATTTCTTGAGGGGTCATTATCTTTATGATATTTACAGTCTTTTGTTTATGTTTTCACGGTCATCCCCAACGAGCTTGTACTAAACAAGCCAAAAGGTGGATACCTATACCAGGTTAAAACCCTTGAGGTTCCCTATCAAGGAATGATCCGAAAATCCTGACCATTGGTTCATTTGGGAGCAGAAGGGCGAAAAAAGTATTGACATGCTATATACAGGTAGGAAATATTGATTCCTTGATGGTTTAGGAACGCTACCTAACTTGCACAGAGCCTCTGATAAAAGGAGTCAATACAGAGGCTGAATAAAAAAAATAGGTAAGTTATTCATGGGCGGTCTGAAAAAGAAACTTCTAGAATAGGTCAGTAAAGTTTTCTAGTATTATCTTCGGATCTTTCCTAGACAGTGACCCCCACAGGTTTTAACCCGGCATGTATCCACCTTTGCAGCGTGTTTAGTACAAGCCCGTTGGGGATTACCGTAAAAAATAAACAAAAGACTGTAAATATCATAAAGATAATGACCCCCAAGAAATATTAGTCCCAGATAACGACCCCCGAAAACCCTTGGGGGTTACTAGCTAGCAAAGATCCGTATCTTCTAAATAATCTCGCTTCCAGTTTCAAATGAAACTGACTGATTCTAGAAGCTTTCATTTGTACATGTGCTCTTGGGAGCAGTGCAGCCTACCCCTTGTTAATGCTATGAACAATCTGTCATACACACACACACACACACACACACACACACACACACACACACACACACATATATATATATATATATATATATATATATATATATATATATATATATATATATATATATATATAGATATATATAAATTCTCAGATTTTCACACAGGATCTTACTACTTGCTGGTGATTGGGTAATCTTAATGAAATGTTTCATTCTGTCTCTCTAAGTGAAATTCCATAAAAATGTGTGCAAGGTGTTTTATAAGCAAAGAAGTCAGCAGGTTTCTTATTTAAACAAGCGTTAATGATTAAATTCCTGATGAATTTTATAGCGATTATTCACACTGTTAAAACACATCGTTCCCATGCTGATTTAGACGATGCTTTGTGTATCTGGCAGCTAGTCAACTAATGTGGACTGAAATTACATGGAAAACGCTTGGGGTAGGAAGGAAGGACTGTACCTATAGGATCTGGGAACTGCTGTCTCAAAGTACTTTACACACATACATACATACATACACATGCATACATACATACATACACAGACACACACACATATATACTGTACATATATATTATTCTTGTGCCTCAAGTGAAAACAAAAGATGATACCGTAGTGCTCAATCTCCCGGTGAGATTGTTTTACCTTCTGAAAGCACGTATTGTGCTGCAAAAAACGTGCATTACATTCACAAAGACACTTGAACTCGCGTGTTATCTTTTATATTCCTTTGTGGTTTGAAAATATATATAATTAATACAGTATATATATATATATATTTATATTATATATATATGTGTGTGTATATATGTGTATATATATATATATATATATATATATATATATATATATATATATATATATATATATATATATATATATATATATATATATATATATATATATATATATATATATATATATATATATATATATATATATATATATATATATATATATATATATATATATATAGTGTCTACTGGTCACTTTTACCAGATACGTATGTAATTTTAATAGTAATAGGTATATATATATATATATATATATATATATATATATATATATATATATATATGTATATGTGTGTGTATATATATATATATATATATATATATATATATATAATATATATATGTGCGTGTGTGCGTGTTTTTGTATGCGTGCGAGAGAAGAGAGAGAGAGAGAGAGAGAGAGAGAGAGAGAGAGAGAGAGAGAGAGAGAGAAAACGACAGACTGACGAGACAAAAAGAAAATACAGAAGTTTTGCGTAAGTCTACGGTTAATACACACTTAATTTCACTAATATTTTTGCTACCTACTCTGCTAAAACAGACAGAGAGCGAAAGAGCAATGAAAAATTAAATCAGATACGAAACATCAAAGAATACTTACTTTCGAGGCTCCTGTTATTTCATATATAACAATGACCTTATCAAGCGACATTAGCTGTAAATAATAAATTACAAAAGAGATAAAATATTCCTTTTGACCTACGGTATTTAGTTTGTCTAAAATCATTGCCACTGAACCGTTAATGTTATCTAGTTTTATTGGCTGAGTTATTTAGAGTTTAGGAGCTACATTTCCTAAGAGCTATTAATGAGTCTCATTAAGGTACTAATTATAATCACGGCACATTACATCTAACTATCTTTGCTTCCACGAGAAATAATATTCGCTGTTAGGCAGCTTCTACAGCTGCAAGAGTTATATTTGGCCAGCCTTCAATCAAGTAACATTATCAGGCAAGGAAAGGCTAATATACAGCCGTAGGTGCCATTTCCCCATCATTCCTCTGAACATCACTAACGCACGGCGAAGGTTACTCTCAACAGGATTTTCTACAGTTTCCACAGACAGGAAAACGCTGCGCCCAATTCCTTGTCTTCTTTTATTGCCTACATGTTTTCACTCCTGTCTGCGACAGGATTTACACCCAAGTTCTTGTCCTTGAAACCAGCATAAGGTCAAAGGTCAGCTAAGTGATCACTCTTTATTTTCGCGCGTAGGATCATGCCTTGCTCTTAGTTCCCGGATTTACATTGGCTCACTTGATGTAAACACACACACACACACACACACACACACACACACACACACACACATATATATATATATATATATATATATAAATATAAACAATAAATAGTTTACTTAAATGGGGTGGCTCTAAAGAAAAACAATGCAACAGTCTCTGCCACATTTACTTTAAACTGGTAAAGCACGGCGTGTGTGTGCCTGTGTGTGTACACTATTGTCTGAGTGTCCACCTGTTTAATCGTCACATTCCCTACTCATTCCTACCTGTTAATCACCCTACCTGCCTCCGAGAGGAGAACAGTAAACCCATGATCAAGCTTCAGTGGATATTAAGAGAGAAGAGAGGCGAACCAGAGGTGAACCACACCCACACAAGCAACAACAGAGATTTAGCAGGAATTTCACCTTTCCTCGCCCGAATGTTTCTGTGTGCTTTCGCGCATTAGACCGAGTTTACGCGTAGATTTGTTACAATCAGAGGTCCCGTAGGGTTGCTCTGCAAGTCTGAAATAGTGGGAGAATTTCCCCTGTAGGATAAACAATCCAAATAAAGAGTAAATTGCCTTTGAGGAGAGAAAGAAATGGCCTCTCTCTTTTTTCGCTTTTTTTCCTCATAGGCACAGGGTACGTTTGGCTGTGACAAAACATAGTTTATTCTGCATGGATGAAGAGTGAATTGCATGTTTTGAATGGAAATAAATAGGCCTCTCTCCCTCTCTCTCACACACACACAGACGCAAACACACAGAAATAATATAAAATAATATAAAATGCAACTAGAATAAATTGTCTTAAACGTCTTTCAGAAGATATAAACAGGTATCTCTCTCTTCTGCCTTTCTCTCTCTCTCTTTCTCTCTTTGAGACCTTTGTGCTTATTCTAAACCTATAATTTTAATTTGGGACAAGTAGGAATAAAGAAGGGTTCTTTTTTAAGAATGAAAAAAGAGGAAAAAGGAAAACTGCCAGCGAGAACAATGAGTAAAGAAAAAAAATGAAAAAAAGTAAACTGCATTGATCGGAGAAAACCTCGGTGTTTGTCTTTAATGGCTGGTAGGCGTGGTCAAGTGTGGCCGGGGGGCGTGGTCACTGTCAAACTCTCAAGCGTACATATACATTAACAATATATTTTGGGCTTAAATATCTACAAGGTTGTTAAAAATCTATTCCCTCCTAAGTACAACGCAAAGTTCAGTTTGTTTCCAGTCCAGAAAAAAACAAAAACAAAGCAGCTTTGTGTGATGCCGTTGTGTACGCTAGAGTGAGAGAGGATGCAGCATTTTGATCCATTAATATTATGACAAATGTTGGTTTTGTATGACAGGAGAGAAAGAGAGAGAAAGAGAGAGAGAGGGAGAGAGATAGAGAGGTGCATTTGACCTACTAAGTCACAACGCTCAGATTTCAAAGGCGCTGATCCATTGCAGCGTGGCAATCGCTGAAATGGTGATAATCTACGTGATTTCTTATCATTTACACCTGCTATCTTCCATTCTTGTGATTGATAGGGATGAAGGAACTTCGGCGGAGGCATCGTACATCGTGCATCATCGCCCTGTAGCTGAAGGTTCACCTGGGGACTTCGCCTGATGTCGGAGGGTGCCTCATGCACGACGATGAACTATGGTGCATACGCGGGATGAAAGATCCGAAAGGAAAGGAACATAAAGGCTTCGTTTTCACTCACAGACTAAATGATGCCACCGTCTCATTGTATCCACAGACATACTTTAGCATTTTACTTGAGGGCCATTGTATGAATAGGCCTAAGATTGGTGCGCATCCCCGTGGGTAGGGTGGGGGCCCCGGACGGAGGTGGAGGAGTCACACACACACACACACAAACACACACACACACACTCACACACGGTAGCCGCGGCCCGTCCGTTCTTCAGTGTGGCCTGCGACGCTGGACCGAGTTGTATTATTAGATCCGTGTTGCATACGGTAGACCAGCACGCTTAAGCGCTACACGGCAACCCCCCTCCCCCCACCACACCACGGAACACACTTGACCGCTATAACGGACCCGTTCCCCTACCGCGCCGTCCTTAGACCTATGTAGCGAAAAAACGTGTGTTCTTTAGACCTATTTAGCCTTATTTCAGGGCCATTCAGCGATAGAGTGTGAGATGGTGAGACACGGAGGGGAACTCGACAGTGGTTTATCCTGAAAGGGACAGTGCTGGCACATAAGTAAACAAATACTGTGACGTCGGATTTGATCAGCGCCGAATGCAGAGGGATAAGCGATTCGGGTTACGTAGTGATCAGAACAGGTCAGCAGCCAAGCCTCTGACCTGACCTTTGAGATAACCTTCTCGAACGTTTAGAAGAAGCTGACGGTGAAGGACGCGATAAGAGGGAGGGGAGGGAGCGAGAGAAAGAGCAAGGGAAAGAGAGAGAGAGAGGGTGAGAAAGAGAAAGAGAGGGAGAAAGAGAGAGAGTGAGAGAGGTTGGACACCGCGTAGTAAACGACCTGGGATAGTGGTCACTGTTGTAACTTATTTTTTTTTCACCTGAGGAAACTGCACCGCGCCCAAATTTGGAGCCGTGACCAAGTTTCCTCAATAAAAAAAAAATATAGCGGCAAAAGTATAAAATCTAATGCTTATTGCCAAGACCCTCCGTGAAAGACAAACGATAACACTGAGCGGAAAAGCGATGAAACTCGGCTGACGGAGAAGCAGTCTTGCAATCTCACCTGCACCATTTGCCTTGTCCAGGTTGCGTTCAGTAAGAGTAAAGGCGAAGGAAACGGCTAAAGAACGAAGCTGGGGTCGTCTTCGTTTATCCCTTTTGGAGACCGACAGCAGAACAAGACTCTTTCTCAAGTTCCCAGCTAAGGTAATTTGCGTGCACCTGTTTCCACAACTCAGGGCGTCTGTGATGGTCACAACTTGTCGCTAGAAACACGAAGTTTAGTCGAAGTTGTTGTTGTCGTCCTCCGTCAGGAGAGCGAATGATGACAGATGCTATTTACTCTTGTGTTTCCCTTTAGTTGGAGGCGTCTTTGACACGGAGAAAGAGAGAGAGGTTCACACTTCCTCTTTCTTTTTGCTTTGTACATATTTCATTACCTCCTCCAACTCTTCGGAACTCTCTACTCTTCCACGCTATACCTGCCCCTGAAGTAATCGAGTAAGCGCAGGTCTCTCTTACTCACTCTCTCCGCTCTGGTAAACTACCTGCCTGTACACGCGCCATTGCATATGTTTCTATTTTCTCTTCGCGTGCGAGGAAAAAATTGAGATTCGCACAATTTCATCAATATAAGAAAAATATACATACGTCACCCAGTTGACAGGGTTTTCGGTAGTTCCTGCAATCACCGTCTCTCTCTCTACCGCCAGAGAGAGAAAAAAAAAGAATTTTATTTGTAGGAAAGAATATAATAAAATACCCATCGGTGATAATATAGAAAAAAATATTTATTCTGATCTCGGGAGGTGTGAGAACTTGACCTAACATGCCCTTGAAGTTCTAGAGTGGAAAAGGAAAAAAAAAAAAAAAACTGTATCCGCCTTTGCCCGATCTTTCACGATCTCTCTCCCAATCCACCACCAGCAGCAGCTGCTCTTCCCAAGCCCTCAGCGCTGAGGTGTCCCTTGAAGACCCGAGAGACACGTCGGGTGGTTACCTGCTTTCACCCTTTTGGAATCTACTAGGAACGTCTAAATAGAATGGGTAAGTAGAGAGCAAAAGTGAGCCAAACAAGTATGATGATAATTGTCTGATCCTGTAAATTTAACCTGATCAACGCATATAAAAGTTCTTTAGATGTCTAGATGTTGTTCCTTGGACTTATCATTATTTTATTTGTGCATGATACACCTAATGTTCTCTCAGTGTACTTGCCGTCAAGTTTAAATTACAAAAAAAAAGAAAGGATAATAAAACAGAGACATCACTTTAATAAGTCGAATATTCTTGAGAGAATTCAGTCCAAAGGATAGGCTGTTCAAACCAACTGAATGTCTTCCTCTAAATCTCTTTTCCTTTTTGATTGGTTGTAAAAAGCATTCCTTGATCTGTGATCTGCTAAGTGTTCCCCTTTAGTTTTCCTCTCATAAAAAGAACTTAAAAATTTGTTTCCTTTTGTAAAATATAAATTTGCCTCGGGGAATGATGTGTGTTATTTTTTTTTGTCATCTGCATTGGAGAAAAAGAGCTCCATTCATGACTTGTATTTACAGATTTTTGTTTAGTTTTGAATGTTAATCGGAAGAGAAATTCCACTCTCGGATTTTTTTTTATTTACCTTCCTAATGCATCTGTGTCTCCGTACCTTTTTTTGGTGACTTGTTAAAATATATATTCTAGATTTTTTTGTACTTAAACCCCTCCTTTTTTCTCTAGAGTTACGCCCTGATTGTATATACTTTAGACCCTGAATGCTCTTTTTTATCATCTTGAAACAACAAAAGGACTTGTACGTTTCCTCTTAATCAAAAGCCTCGTTTGAACAGCCAACCTGACTCGCAAAATGTAGATGGATTAAAAAAAAAAAATAATCTCCCCTAAAAGAAAAAAAAAGAAAATAAAAAAGTACTTAGGCAACTTTCATCCCCAGAATTTAAAAACGCAATTTTTTGAGTACAGTTTTTTTGTTCTTTTCAGTCCAATGTGCTGAAAGAAAAAAATTAAGTCAATTTTTTTCTTTATTCTCTTGTGTATTGTATACGAGATAGAAATACTATTAGATTCAAACCAGTTGTATTTCTTTTCATTTGGTTTACATGCTGCTGAGCGTTATAGCCATTAGACCTCAAACGCTGTGCGACATAGTTTGATGGGTAAGTTAGATCTGGCCACGCATGTAACAGCTGTGATCTTCCCAGCCGTTTGTGTGTCTTTCTTTATGTTGTTCCAATTATTACTTACTATTATCATTATCTGTAATTTTTTTTTACAATCACTTGTCAACCACTACTTGTTGTCTTATCTATGTATATCACAATCCCAGGAGTGTCTAATGAATTATTTTTTCCACAAATAAAAAAAAAATATGGTCACTCAGCTTTGATCATGATCAGCATCTTTGTGTACATCTAGTGAGATGAATCTCTTCCTCGCCTTTTCCTCCTCCTGAGTGTTCTTTCCTCACTTTTCCATCTTCTCCCTCACGCTCCTCATTCTTTTGAACACTTGACATATTATGATGTTTGATTTCCTTTCTCTTTTTATTGAGCTATTTACTGCACTCTCTTCGCTGTGCTGAAATCACCATGTTATGGCAAAGTTATTTCTGTTGGTGTATTCGATGTCTTTTTATGCTCTTTATGTGTACGTAAAAAGGAAAAATGACAAATGGAAGAAACAAATGAAAACAAAAACAGCGAAATAAAAAAAAATTACTGAGAAAATTTTATAGACATGAAGGTTAGGTTGGAAATTCCATGAAATATAAGTGAATTAATTTTACAGGGCATCAAGATTACAGGTCTTAATTCCATGAAATTCAGGTGAATTGTTATAACAAGTATGACGGAAAAAAGAAAATGAAAGACAAGATCTCAGTTTCTGTAGGTGGAATATGTACATGGTAAAAATTATATCATTTCTCTGTCGCTGTACATAAAAGGAGGAACAAGAGACATTACAAGAAAACAGTTGGTGATTTGAAAATTATACTGAAGAAAGATTTTTAGTGTTATTATTAAGTATAAATTGCTATTGGATTTATTTTTTATTTATTAATGATATTTATTTCTATAATTGTCTGCGCACAGTCATATATACTTGAGGATTTTCTTACTTTCTTAAAGGTGAAAGTTACAGAAAACTCAACAGATTCAAGATATCAATTGTTGCAGCTAGAAAATCACGGCTGTTACAGAATAATTCTGTAATTATACAAACTTCTAAAGGTAAAAAAGAAAAAAATTATAATGAAAAGCTTTCCATTCAAGAATAATTATTGAAATTCATTGCTACTATAGCGGTACTAATATCTGTGTTACTAACGAAAGCTGCATTTTTTAAAGC
>NC_089760.1:30170000-30185000 GCF_040412425.1 Macrobrachium rosenbergii
TTTCAAGTAATTACTGTTTCCGACAATCCGTTCCCATAAGAGTATTCATGTCCCCGTCCATCTTCAGTCTTGCTATTACTTGCTGAAGTTTTTCACTCTCCTTGACAGACGTTAGTTTATTTCCATTCGTCTCCTTCACGTTCTCTTCTCGTCCGTATGTTGCATCAGTTCCATTTACACGTTAATAAGCGTTCCTCTCCTTGAGTTCCTTCGTCCATTCCAACCGGTGATTTATCCCGGAGTCCTTCCAGAAACCTGGCCATCTTTTCGTCCTTATCTTACCGCGGCTTCCTACCTGAAGGGCCGAGGAAGACAATCCTGAAAGACAATCCATGGAATGAGGGATATCTATTTTCTTCTTTCCCCCCCCCCCTCTTCATTCTCTTCTCTTCCTTCTTGTTTTGCTTCCTCTTTTCCACCCAACGCATCCCGGTTTTCCTATCTCTGCGTCGGGGGATGTTTTATCCTAATACATTATCTACGAATACATAAACACTTGAAATGTACATGCCATGGTGCGCGTGCACTATATATATATATATATATATATACACACATATATATATATATATATATATATATATATATACTCGTATATATATATATGTATATATATATATATATATATATATATATATATATATATATATATATATATATATATATGTGTGTGTGTGTGTGTGTGTGTGTGTGCGCGTGTGTGTCTGTGCATAATAAGAAATACACTTTTGATATGACTTTACATGAACCCATTGTTGTGTGTATTAAAAAGCAAAGGCACACAGGAAAATTAAGACTATCTAAAGCAGAGAAAGAAAGTGAGAGAGAGAGAGAGAGAGAGAGAGAGAGAGAGAGAGAGAGAGAGAGAGACATAATTTCTTTCTGGTCTCTTTGGATATTCCCTTCGCGGACAGCGTAGGATTTCAGGAATTCCTCCGCTAGGAATTACTGTGATCCCGAAGAGCAACAGAGTGTGGGGAAAACTGCTTCTTTGAACAATCCGAGGTAAACTTAGGTCTTCCTTTATGGCAACTGGTGTAGCCCCTAATGTGTACCTTCCAATGGATTCTAATAGGTGTAAATGGAAACACTACGAAACATTCTAAAATTTGGTGGGAGATCCTTTTTTTTTTTTTTTTTTTGGCGGGTTTTTGGGTCATGTAAGAACCTTCCTTATACATTTAGTTTTGAAGTGAGGATATGAAAAAATTTTCAAGTTCGGATAGCATGTTTTGATCTTTCAATCTGATATTAATCCGTTCCCAACTTCTTGTTGCAGGACAGTAAAGCCTTCGAAGTGTCGCTTGAAAGATTCACTTTTTTTTCGTTTGGAAGAATTTTAACTGATTTCAAAAAGTTAACCAAATTCTCTGAATCTCGGTTGTCAATTTATGTTTTTTTTCTTGCTTTTGATAGATTTAATCGAATTTTAACGAAAAGGGTCCCCTCCCACCAAAAAAAAATCTTGAAGTGTGTTTCTAACTTTTAGGGGTTACCTCAAACATTACCTGTCCGACTATTTTTAATTTTGAGTTATATGTGATGGATATTCTATTTCCCAAATTTATCTAAGGTTCTTGTTTCTAATGTGGCCACCTATCACGACTTTCTCAGGTGGTCACCTACCACGAAAATCACTCACAAGCGCCTACATAACACAATGATTCCAGGTAATCAACCATGAAAATCCAAGAATGATCTAACAATGCTTAACTTTGCTGATCACTTGATAATCATACACATACACATGTAAAGTACTCCTATGTAAAGTACTTGAGCAATGTCTCAGCAGACTTCACTTTTGTTCTATTAAAGAATGAAATTGTTCCCTTTCCTCTCTGATAGAGAAATGAATTCAAGAATTCATGTTGTATGGTTTTGCTATTATCATTATTAATATTTTTATTATTAAGTTAACATTCCAATTAGACAAGTCCAAATGGATATTTACCTGAAGAACAATCTTCTTCTTAAGAGAATTCCCATTTGTGAATAAAGGAAAACAAAGAGAAAGAAACAACAAATTAATAGAATATAAACCAGCTCTCTCAGCTCATACAAAAAAATTATTTGCAAAAATATTTAAATTTACACTTATAAACATAAGGAAAGATAAAGAGAAAACGAAAACCAAATAAAGGTATATATCAACTTCACTCTAGGTATCTTTCAGTCCTCACAAAGAGCTACATGCCACTGAAGACCTTTCACCACTATGAAACACCAGCTTAAACTGCTCCAAGTCTTTCTGAGGGAACTGCCACAGAGAATGGAAGCCAGCAAGCTTGAAACGAACCCTGTTTTGAAACAGTAACCAAAACAGCTCATTTATTTGGACGCAGAACACACCAATGGGAATTCGCTTTACTCTTTTGGAACGAAATCACCCGTTTCGACACACAGTGGGGGATGAAAGGGAAGGCTCAAACAATTCCCCTATTAAGTGACAGAATGCACAGAAAGGGTGGCTCGTATAATTTCCCTTTTGGCATTTACTCACTGTAACACTAAAGATTCCAGGATCAAGTCCCCCCTAGCGAAAACTTCAAAAGTGAATTAACTGAGTCTTGTCTACCCGAGATGGAAGCTGTAGTGGTATTTATTGAAGTAAAGTGTGGAGTGGATGTCTCAGTGGTAGCTACTGAATTCAAGTTAGATCCATTATTTTCATAATGTTTTTGTTATGGTACGAAAATCATGTAGAGCAAACCTAAATGACCATTAACATGCAAAAGTTGAAGTTCATATAATGTGGGAAAAAAGATAAACAGAGAGAGAGAGAGAAAGAGAGAGGGAGAGAGAGAGAGAGGGGGCTGATAAACATACAAATAAAATACACCGACAAACAAATATGTAAATTCATAAAGGCAAATGATGCTAAGCGATTTCGGCATTCCATAAAACTACAGTCTTGCTCGTAACTCTCGACCTGCATATCAACCAGGTTTTAATTGAGAAGGAGATTATAGTTGTTTATTTACTAATTTGTTCATCTGTTCATTTCATTTAATTTCTAAACATTTTGTCAGCGGCGAACAGATTCAGACGATCATCGCTGCCAATCAAGATGGGCCACAGGGGGAATAGTTAATTATTAATACTTCTATATTTTACTTAATTTCCTTCTAACTAATTTTTTGCCTTTCCTGACTTATTCTCCTCGTTTCTCCGGACCTGGGCTACAAAAGACATTTGATTATTCCTCTCATTTTTATTTGGACTTCAGAAAAATTTATCGTTGTTTTAACTTGGAGTTAAGACGGGTTAGTGCCGTGGCATGCCACTAAGACCGCGGGTTCGCGTCTCTCCCAGGGCGATGAAAACTCACTGGCTCTGTATCATGATCAGTTACTGCTGCATTGTGGGGATCTGCGGTGGGAGGTTGAAACCAGCATTCTTTGGAACCTTGAATTTCAAGTCAATGGCCCCTGTGTGAATAGGTTTCATCTACTGAAATAATAATAATAATAATAATAATAATAATAATAATAATAATAATAATAATAATAATAATAATAATAATAATAATAATAATAACGATTCCGCCAATTATTTTCAAAGGATTTAGTTTTAGTCTCCTATTTCCTGATGTTCCTTGCTATCAAACCTCGCCTCGATTTGATCTTAGACCAAATTGTTCCTACTGACGATTTTGAATATCTTAGATTAATGTACTTCTTGTGATTAATATCCTCTGCACGTCCAAAAATAATTATGATTGAACTTAGCTTATTCTCTACTTTGAACATACAAACAAGAAGTTCTGTATAAAGATGACTAAAACTCTCTCTCTCTCCCTGTTGTGTGAATCTCACACAGGAACCAATTTCGGCAATCATTAACACAGCACACAGCATCATTTATCTCAGCCTCGCCCCTCCCAGCATCCCCGTCAGAAGAAATCTCGCGCCATCACACGACCCCTTCCTTAGCGACGCATGCATTATTTGCTCTGAAATATGAACCCCTCTGTAGGAGTAATCCCGCGGAGACAAGAGCGTAAGCCCTTTTAAACGATGGTCACGTGACACTAGACACTGCAATCGAGTAGACGTGTGAGTATTAAGTGATTAGCAAGAAATGACGCGATTAAATCGTGAGTGGAGGCACAGGTGTGGATTTCATGGAGAATTTAAAAATTTACAAAAAATGAGGGGCGTTACAAATTGTACACTCCTACTGATTTATACAAACGCCGCCGCGAATGTGAAATTATTATTATTATTATTATTATTATTATTATTATTATTATTATTATTATTATTATTATTATTCTGAAGATGAACCGTATTCGCATGGAAGAAGCATACAGGGACCATTGACTTGAAATTCAAGCTTCCTACGAATAAGGTGCTCATTTCCAAGAAGAAACCGAAGGTAACAGGAAATAGAGAGAAAGGATCAGTTATTAAAAAGAGAGAAAAAACTAATAAACAAACAGATAAAAAATGTAAGTGAATTATCAAAATACAAGGAAAATCGTTTGAGGGTAGTAATAAACGAACACGCGAATCCCCAAATAAACGAACAGAGAGAGAGAGAGAGAGAGAGAGAGAGAGAGAGAGAGAGAGAGAGAGAGAGAGAGAGAGAGAGACTCAATCACAAAGCGTCAGACATATTCCTCCTTACATCCACTTGTACTGGTTGATTGATCAACAGTTATTGGATATGTCAGAAACGCGGCTTTTGAAGTTCTTCTGATCAGGGTTACCCACACCCCAGCCTTCCCCTCCTTAAACCACCTCCCACAACCCCCTTCCCCCCCACTCTTCTTCTATTCCACGGCTGCAAATAAAAAACGAAGCCTTCGGTTTTATTTTTTGTATTTCTCAGTTTTTCGAAATTGTGGACCAAAAAGTTTCTGACTTACGAGATACTTCTGCTCGTTGGCAGAGCGTGTTATCGACAACGATGGCAATTTCCTTGCGCGGCGTTTTATCGATTCACTGAATATATATATATATATATATATATATATATATATATATATATATATATATATATATATATATATATTATATATATATATATACATACATATTATGTATATATAAATATATATATATGTGTGTATGGTGCATGTAAATATGTATATAAGTAAAATTATAAGTGTTTTTAAAACAACATTAAAAGGGTTTAAACTAATAAATATTATGGGTCACCAGAGCTATTATAGCAACCAAAATGGAGGTACCCCATGCAGTCATGAATACAAATACCTGCAGAATTATAATTTGAAGTTATCATGACTTGATATGAATGCCATCAACAATTGTCGGCTGCCATTACGATTTTTTTTATGGTTGTTGCTACTATTTTTCTTCAAAATTAGCATACATTATTATCGGAAAACTATGGAAAATTAATAAATAAATAAATACGAACGGAATGGCAAAGGTGATTAAGTATACCTTCAAGTTAGCTTATAGTCACTCATGCTCTATGAATTGTTAACAGAAAGTAAACAATATCAACTTCGATTTCCCGAATAATCAGTCAAGAAACATTATCGCTTCCACGAACGTTCTATCGAGAGGCCGAGATGATCGGCATTCCAGCATTCCAGGACTAAAGTTGGATAACTGGAATCGTGTCCCCGCGAACCAAGACATTCACCAGCGCACCTACGTGGGACTCCCTTACCTACCGTTCGTCTCATTCAACCTCCCAGACACAATAGCACTTTTAAAGAGGAGTGCAGGAGGAAAAAAAGAGTTAAAGAAGGAATATACATATATGCACTGTTGAATTTACTTGCGATTTTTGTATTTGCTTCAGAGTAAACCGTTCACACTTCATCGCTTTAAACATAATTGAGTCTAGAATGTATATTCTGGAATGTATCATTTAGGGAATTGCCTGTGACCGTAGATATACGTACAACACTCAACACTGAGACTTTTTGCTACTCAAGCCTCATTGTTGCCCACTGCTGAACAAAGCAGCCTCCTGTAGCCTCTTGAAAGCAATGATTTTTAGAAAGAGGTTGTTAGTCTCATGCAAATACCGCCATAGAAGGTCACGTAGGTTTATGTAAACTGTGATTGCCTTTCACTGGTGGTCACCCTTCTAAGCACTGACCAAACCCAATGTTCTTTGATCCCCTTGATCGAGAGATCTAGGATGAGCAAGCGAGCATATTACTGGTCTTCATTCACTGGTGTTCACCCATCCAACAGCTGACAGGAAAACAAAAATTTTAGCTAAGGTCTCTCAATAATTTTTGTCTGCCTTTACGAAACCTTCACCCTATTACCCTCCTGGTCGGGCTTATAAACAGGTACAGGTATTAGGTGCCAGTGTGTAATTAGTGGGGGCTGGATCTAACGGACGCATATCAGTAAGTCTATTACAGAACATTATCATCATCATTGCCTTTTCCCTTTGTTCGAAAGATTCTACGTCGTCATATAGTTCCAGTAACTGGCTTTATTTTGAACTACCGTAAAACATTTTTGGCATAAATGAATGGTAGCTGGTTTGGTAACTTGTTTGCCAAAATCTTGTTTTGTATTTAATTTACTTACTTTCTCCATTTAATATGCTAGCTCCATCCAATGAGCTTTCCTCTTCCGACTCGCTATATTTGATCTTCAGTTGCACTATGATATATATTCGCTTACAGTAGTCAGTTACTGTTTGTTGAGTATTTCTGTGCTTTAATAATCTACTTGCGTCCCAGCTTACGACCGGCATAAGCGTATGAACTATCTTGGCAGTATCTCTCTCTCTCTCTCTCTCTCTCTCTCTCTCTCTCTCTCTCTCTCTCTCTCTCTCTCTCTCTCTTTGTTTTTCTGCAGTTCTTTACGAAACCCTTTAAGCTTATTTCGCTACACTTTTCCGAGTGTAATTTACTATGTGATATGCAAAGCTAAATCACAACATATTCCTATCATTTTCATGGAAATCTGGACAGAAAACTCTTCCAAAAGAGCACTGCCTTGAAAAAATTGCAACAGAACTTAGAAGTTTAGTGTGAGCGGCAACGAGTCACTATGAGGCCGAAAAGACAACACAGCGAACGAGTGACTTCAAGGGCTAAAAAAAGCTCTATATATACGAGATCAAAGCGGGTAGCTGGGTCAGGTAGCGCACGCACATTGGGTCAATTTCATTGTAGATTTTTAGCTCCGTGTCAGAGGGAGGGAACAGAAAAGGGGAACGGAAAAATATTAACACAATTTGCCATAGCAGTCACTGATGCTTTACCCGGACGAAACGATATTGTATAAAAGTTGCGAAGGTTTTAACAAAGGAGAATTTTAGTTAGGTACACGCAGTGTTTTCTTATGTAATTAAACATATATATATATATATATATATATATATATATATATATATATATATATATATATATATATGTGTGTGTGTGTGTGTGTGTGTGTGTGTGTATCTGAGCGCACAATAAATTCCTCATTCTTTCCCGAAATATTCTGCGGTATTAGCCCTCAAAATCCAACGGGAACATATCCTTCGAGGGCATGACAGAGCCTCTCTCGCATCGCAAGAGAGAAAACGCTGACGAAAGCCGCCAGGTGAAACCTTGCACCTTTGCAAGGGACGTCACTCGGGTATATGCGCCCGAGACATGCTGTTAAAACCTCCCTTGACAAAGCCAGCCAAGGAGACTGTCAGGATGGGAGGAGGAGCTTTCGCTTACGAATGTCACGGGGAGGTGGAGCTTTGACCCAGAAATGTCAAGAAGGGGAGGGGGAGGAGGAGGAGCTTAGATTTTCTGATATGGATATCGGGATGCGTCTTACGACGCTTGGAGTCTTACGACGCTTGGAGATTTGCCTGCGTGGAAGCACAATGAGGTATAGACACAAGGAATGTGACGGGTATTATTATTATTATATTATTATTATTATTATTATTATTTTTTCAGGGGGATTTATAGGAAGTACAGTGAGATATTGTTGCAAAGCAGGTGGTGCTTGTTGGAGTAAATAATAATAATAATAACAATAATAATAATAATAATAGGATTACGGTTATGATAATCTTAATAGCTTAAGTAACACGTCTGGTAACTAAAAATTAGAAAAAAAATGTTGGATAGTTGTCTTTCTTTCTCCTTATCTTGTCAAAGCGTAACGAAAAGACGAACAAATACAAAAGGTAGAAAAGAATACTGGGATTAACCCTGATTAGCGATGGACTCTATGATTCAAAGATGGTAGACCACAAAGATCTGAGAACATGAGAGAAGGGAAAGAATCCCAAAGCTTAGCTTAGTTTTAAACGAAGGGTATTCTGATGAATGATTCTCTGGAAGATGGAGCCTTGGATAAGGAGGCCCTGGTGCAATGGCCCTTGGAGAATAGGGTACTGAGAGAGGATCCCCTAAGCCAGGTGCCCTTGGAGAAGAGTGCCACCGGGAGTGCCCCATTGGGATAGGCCCTTCACCTGACAGAACGATACAAGCTACATATCCTAAACGGCGTGAAAACAAATGAAAGGTGAAAGTTAGTTGATTTATTTGGTATTCAAAATAGGCATTACAACCGCTAAGGTCTTCGGCGCCGAAATGAGAATTTGGAAGTGGATCGTGAAAATCAATATACAGTATATATATATATATATGTATATATATATATATATATATATATATATATATATATATATATATATATATATATATATATATATATATATAGACATATATAAATAAATATTTATGTATATACATATATGTATATATATGTAAATAAATATTTATTTATAATAAATATATCTGTATATAAATATTGTATATATATATATATATATATATATATATATATATATATATATATATATATATATATATATATATATATATATATACACATACATACATAAAACGACACGCAACAAAACCAAGAATGAAAAAATCAGATAAAGAAATTACAGCTGGAACGACAAAGGAATGTTGGGGAGCAAACACACACACACACACACACACACACACACACACACACTGCTAAGGTAATGTCATTGATCAGCGAGGAATAAATTGAAGATTTTGCACCGAAAATCACCGCCGAATCCACAGGTCATGGAGCGGGACTGACTGTCGCTGACACTCGTATTGGAAAACTGGAAACTAAATGGAATCCCCTTCCACTCGGGATTATCTGATAAGTCCTTCTTTCCATTCACTTTCGCAATATGAAATTCTCTTTCTTCTTCCGTGTTTCTTGAGAAATATGGAGATGTGTAAAATAAATTATATGAAGTAATTCGTTAAAAACTGAGTTATGACTCATAATTCAGTAGCCACAGAATAATTAAATTTCTGTCCGCCATAAATGATTTCAAATCGTTCCTCCAACAAATGAATTCCATCTGATATAACGAGATATACATCGACGATGTCACTTAACGTATCTCCATGCTGTTGAATTTTGCACGGCTTCGTTAACAAATGGATTTCCTCTAACAGAATAAGCTTTACATCTACGACCAAATGAACGAGACTTCCATGACGTCAAATTTCGCCCTCTCGTTAATATAACGATCTCGACATTTCCGACCGAACGGACGCGTCTCAGCAAGGTCGAATTTCGCGCGGGAAACGAATTCTGATAAATTCGTTGTTTGCGTCGACGCCTTGCTAACGGGTCAGGTAAGATAGACTGCGGTGATTATAGAAAATCGTTGTCGAGGGCTGAAAAGAATGGGACCTAATTTCCCCCTCGGCGGGTCATAGGTGAAATGGCGGGGGGAGGGGGGAGGCTGTTCCCCCTCAAAAAGAGGGGGAAAGGGTGTTCCCTCAAGAAGAGGGGGAGGGGGTGTTCCCTCAAGAAGAGGGGGTGATGGGGGAGGGAGGAGGATGAGGAAACACTTCCCAAAATTAGACGAAGTATTTTGAAACCCGTAGGAGACCTCATATACGCATCGATCAGCTTGCGTGAGAATTACGTCATCGCCCACGAGAGAGAGAGAGAGAGAGAGAGAGAGAGAGAGAGAGAGAGAGAGAGAGAGAATATTTATGACAGGTTTGTCAGCGTCCGGTGCTCATGTTCATGCTGCTGCTACTGCTGCGGGTTGGTATCTCCCTGTGGAAGGTCATTTTTCTCTTAAGGGAGTTTGAGTTTTAATGTTTTGGGTAATCCAGTGTGAATGCTTTGCACTGCGTGAACTGAATTTTCGACGCAAATTTCAGGTTTATAATAAAATACGGTCATCAAAACACTTCCAGCCACTAGTCACTTCACCAAAGACGTGAGAAAGATGAAATGCGCTGCCACCGCGTGTCAGGTCTTGAATTGTCAAACACAATTTACAGTTTCCAGTTTATTTATGTTCGGGCCGATAACCAAACGGCGATGACATTAAAAACAAATACAAATTATGGAAAAATATGTCCAGGAGCTCCAATGGGTGAGGCGTGTATCCTCAAGGTAGATAGATGTAGATGAACTCCAGACTTCTAAACTCGAGGGAAAAACAAAAACTCGGTTCTGGAACTTCCAGACGACAGTAACATGGCAGCTTGGCCACCTGTCTTCTAACTACCGTGATTTTGGGATACTGGCAATTCGCCCTTTTTACTCTGACAATGTAGAATATTAACCCTGAAATTTCTGTCTCAAACTCAGTCACCGGAAAATATCTGAGTCCTTTGAGATTCATGTACCTAGTTGGAAATGTAAAGGTAGCGGAAATTGGAAAATTTTAAGACACTGATATTTCGGCTTTATTCTAACCGAAATATCAGAGAGACTGTTTTTTTTTTTTTTTGTTATTCATACATTACTTGAAATTACTTTTGAGGCATTGCTGATAAGCTGGTTAACTTCTCTGCGTGAATTTGAGGTTTTAGGTGCAGTTTTTATGCTTGAACTTACCTTTCAGATTTCTTTTTAGGCCATCTTCTTCTGGCATTTTAAGCCGTTTATATATGCTTTTCAATCATCCTTAAATTTTTGCTATCATCTTTGTCAAAAAGGATATTTAATTCTGAGGATCTTTGCTTTGTAAGTTAATGGCCATTTTAAGTTGTTCTGTATAAATGCTAACTTATCTTTAATGATACACACACACACACACACAAACACACACACACACACACACACACACACACACATATATATATATATATATATATATATATATATATATATATATATATATATATATATATATATAGTATATTAATACCTTAGAAGAAATGTAGATGATGCAGCAGGTATCGGTCGATATGTGTGAAGGTATATAAATCCGGTAATAATGTAGAAGCTTTCAAGAATGGGGGTTCAACCTTAATTCAGTATCTAAAGTGTGAATGAAATTATCTTGGTCTTCCTCAGAACGTTGTTATTGTATACGATTAAGCCTGGAGTTATGCCAGCACGGGCTCCTGCCGTTCAGTGATATAAAATGAATAATGGCCATGAGTAAATCAAAATAATGGTGTGAAAGTGAAAATGTGGTCACTTTCTTCAGAAGAGAACCTCTGTAACGAAAAAAGGCATGATGCTTAAAACATACAGTATATAAAAAAAGTAAGCTGTGTAATATTCATACACAGACTTAGGCAAAAACAACAACAATTCACATATCCTTAGACAAAAAGCATGTGGAAACAGTCCACTTCATTTCCCCGCTTCCATCAACTTCATCAAGAAGTCCAACTTGCGAAAAAAAAAAAAAAAAAAAATAATAAACTCAGGAAGAGGGTCGGGAGAGAAGAGGAACTGGCCCGAGCAAAGCACAGAGTCATAAGGTCCATTTCCATAGTGTCGGGCTTAATGAGAATATACATCCTTTCAGCTCCGCGATGCTAAAAGTAGGCCGAAGGGCCACAACATATATCCTCGCAACATATTTTCTTATCCTAATGAACATTTATTAGCTTAGGAGAGTCACGCTTTCCCTTTCTTCTTTTTTTTCTTTTCAGCGTGAAGGATAGGTCATCCTGGCCTCAGAGAAGAGCAAAAAGGCTAAGCACTTTTTTTTCATTTTAACGGTGGCTAGTGTTCTCTCTCTCTCTCTCTCTCTCTCTCATGCGTGTTCGTATTAAAGCTCAGTATATTACAGTCTCTTAGTGACACTGACTTGTAACTTCTTTTTCTCTCTCGGGAATACTCATCCTGTTTCACATTGACTTGGTTCTCTCTGATTATCTTTCTCTCAAATATCTCTCCTCTCATTCTCTATGATAACCATTAATATTCTCTCTGATTAACTCTTTCTCCCAATTATCTCTCCTCTCAATCTCTGTGATAACCATTAATATTCTCTCAGATTAACGCTTTCTCTCAGTTATCTCTCCTCTCAATCTCTGTGATAACCATTAATATTCTCTCTGATTATCTCTTTCTCTCAATTATCTCTCCTCTAAATCTCTGTGTTAACCATTAATATTCTCTCTGATTAACTCTTTCTCTCACTTATCTCTCCTACCAATCTCTGTGATAACCATTATTATTCTCTCTGATTAACTCTATCTCTCAATTATCACTCCTCTCAATCTCTATGATAACCATTAATATTCTCTCTGATTAAATCTTTCTCTCAATTATCTCTCCTCTCAATCTCTGTGATAACCAGCAATATTCTCTGTGATTAACTCTTTCTCTCAGTTATCTCTCCTCTCAATCTGTGATAACCATTAATATTCTCTCTGATTATCTCTTTCTCTCATTCATCTCTCCTCTCAATCTCTATGATAATCAATAATATTCTCTCTTATTATCTCTTTCTCTCAATTATATCTCCTCTCAATCTCTATGATGACAATTATTATTCTCTCTTATTATCTTTCTCTCAATTATCTCACCTCTCAATCTCTATGATAACCATTGATATTTACTGCAAAAGCAACTGATTTTTAAAAGCATAATTAATTCTGCAGCGCAAACCGTTGTTCAGATCCATATTTTCGAAGTTTTTTTTTATCATAAGTTGAATTTTAAACGTAATTTTACGTGTCTGTAGCTATTAAATGTGATGTGGTGCAGGGTAATATTATTCCATCTACGTCACCAACCCACCCTCTCTCTCTCTCTCTCTCTCTCTCTCTCTCTCTCTCTCTCTCTCTCTCTCTCTCCCTCATATTTTTTTAATATGATGTGGACTAACGCACGATTTTCAGCTATACTTCTGCAACAAGAATTAATTGTGTTTTGCACGAACAGAAGCACATGAGTGAAGATTACCGCATAGAGCACAGATATTACCTTTCAACTTTATTAATACGTACATATACATTTACAACTTTATATATGTGCAGGTGTGTTTATTTGAACTCTTTCTCTAAAATGTTCAGTCATACAAACCATCATGCAAAAAGCATACATATCGGTAGAGACTCTCTCTCTCTCTCTCTCTCTCTCTCTCTCTCTCTCTCTCTCTCTCTCTCTCTATATATATATATATATATATATATATATATATATATATATATATATATATATAATATATATAAATGTAAATAAATATATATAAATATGTAAATATATATATATATATATATATATATATATATATATATATGTATATATATCTACAAAACTGATATAATTTTCATAAGTTTTATAGACATTTCCATTCGCCTGGGTAATATGGGGCCGACCATATAATCAAATATTCAAAATGGACTATTCCTATGGTAATTTGAGAGCCAGAGAGAGGACCGCTATATACACCTTGAGATAAAGTATGACGGCAATGAAATTTCAGGCTACTAAAAATAATTTCTCTTCACCATTCTCCCTCTCTCTCTCCCACCCTCGGGATTATGCACGCACGAGCACACACACACACACACACACACACACACACACACACCCATAAGCGCATAGTGTCTTCAGCCCACAGGTTTTATCCAAAGAAAGGGTTAACTCGAGAAGGTGCTAATCTTATGGTTTTCAGAATGTTGAGTGCTGTGATACTGCAAGGCCTATGGGTTCTCACCCCTGTCTAAGATCCACCACATTACACGGAGTCCCAAGAACCCATTCGCTACTTTTGTCAACGGAGACGCAGTGGGATGCAACGCAACTTGCCCAAAAGTGCCATCCCTCACACGGGAATATATATACTGTATATACATACACACACACACACACACACACATATATATATATATATATATATATATATATATATATATACATACCGTAAAAAACTGCATATAAGAAACTAAGAAATACGCAGAAAAAATAGCTACACCAGGGCTCCCAACAAAACAGGAAAGGTCAGGCATTGGTTAGAGATGAAAATGCAATTTTATGGTTCAGTGACCTTATCTTGCAGGGACTGTAGACATGCCAGCAAACTACTGGAAACTTTTGTTGATAGTCAGTGAATACAGATATTTTATAGATTCTACAGGGAGGAAAAGATAACAATTAACTTGAAATTTTTGTAGCTAAAGATTTTTCATTCGAAATAATAACCTACTATAAAATGAACAATTTTTTAAATGAACTTTTTAATTACTTTAGCTTTAGTAACACTAAATAGATTTGCGGATAACAGCTGTTTTATTATTGCCGTTACTTGGACAAATGTATGAAAGTAAGTCTGTGTGATCTTTTCATAACGTGGAAGTACCATCCTTATAATCGAAGCTGTAACATGTGGTATTCGGTTTCATTAAGTGATGTCTTTAAAGTATGCAAAACATGAACTATTTACCTACATACCTGAATACGTGACGGGAAACGGACATGGAAATAAAATAAAGGGACTTACTAAGGATAGTGAAAGTAGAATTTGTGATTCGCTGGATATTCAGAAGGAAATTTAATAAAAATATGTAATTCCTGTTCATCTTTGTCAAATAAGGTGAAAGGAAATGAATAATTTAGGTAATAAAAAAATTAATTCCTGGCCATCTTTGCCGAATAAGATCAAAGGAAATGAATAATTTATGTGAAAAAAAAAAAAAAATTAATTCCTGGCCATCTTTTTCAAATAAGATGAAAGGAAATGAAAACTTTATGTAATAAAAAAATTAATTCCTGGCCATCTTTGTCTAATAAAAAGAAAGGAAATAAATACATT
>NC_089760.1:30187500-30210000 GCF_040412425.1 Macrobrachium rosenbergii
TGCTTTATTGTGACGTCGTGATAACCAGGCAAAAGATGGACGCACGCGTAAGTACACACACGGAAATACATACACACCCACACACATATATATTGTATATATAAATAAATATATATATATATATATATATATATATATATATATATATATATAAATATGTATATATATATATATATAGTTAACATGTACCATCTAAATATGGATTCTCGTATATATTTCTTGGAGAATGAAGATGAATTTCTTGGAGATGAAGATGAAGGGAAGGGGTATGTGATGGGGAGCCGGGCCGGGAGGAGGAGAGGCCGTTGTAAGGCTAAATGGCTGTGTAAGGTTGGTTTATGGATGGATGGGAAGTCGATCTGTTCTAGTAGAGACACTATGTATGTAAACACAGCAAGGAATTCATCTGTGTGAGAGAGAGAGAGAGAGAGAGAGAGAGAGAGAGAGAGAGAGAGAGAGAGAGAGAGAGAAAGACTATTATACTGACTGATGATATATCAGCGTGGGTGAGTGTGAAACATATAGTTTCAACCTGATAGAGATTAAAGTATGACCTCAACGCCTTCTCACGTCTAATCATGTTACGGGAATATATAAAAGTTATACGTTTATATGTCCATGTTTTTCTAAAAGTGTAATTCGACACAACACCTGACTTGACTTACCTGAATTATTCCTCCCTCGTCCAGAGTCCAACTCGAGGCCAGTCTGTCGCGAGCCGCACAACTACCAGTACACTAAGAGACAGAAAAAGAGAGAGAAAACTTTTAAGCAAGAAATTTAATTACGTTACCTTGGGGTATCTAAAATAATCAAAGGGGAATACTCTACTTGAATTAAATGCGTTTACTTTTATTGTTCTTTTTATTGCTCTTTCAGCTCCGTGTACTATAATAATAATAATAATAATAATAATAATAATAATAATAATAATAATAATAAGAAGAAGAAGAAGAAGAAGAAGAAGAAGAAATAAACCACAAAAAGTACTGCTGACACCAAAGAAGATTAAAGCCAAAAAAAAATAAAATAAAATCTAACTTCACATATCTTTCCCATCTTGAACCTTGTTGCATAATTACTTCCCCGTTGCTAATCTGCAAATACATAGCGGCCTCGTCATTCCAGGTGTAAATTTACTTAAGGGAGAAACTGCTGCATAGCCTCCCTGCAAAACGTTATGAGAACTGGTAAACTGCATTCTCTCCTACCTTGAAGGGACTTGCTCCTTGTGTTCCCAAGCCGTGAGATTCAGGTTCACTAATTCTCACCGCTTTGAAGATAACACGTCCTGAATTCTCTCTCTCTCTCTGTCACTCCCTCTCTCTCCCCACCCTCTCTCTCTCTCTCCCGGTCGAAGAAGGATTTGGGAATAGAATGGGCGACTAGTTGTCGTCGCTACATTTCGTTGATTGGAAACATAAAGGTGTATTGGCGATGAACGCCCATTGAGAATAATGACAGCACTACGCAACACACAGATGGATTCCCGCCAAAGAGAGGAGGCATTTAAAGGCTGGGGTGCTCAGTAAGCAAGTGAGTTATCATACAAACATACTAAAGTAATAAATGCTCGCCATACACACACACACACACACACACACACACACATATATATATATATATATATATATATATATATATATATATATATATATATATATATATATATATATTATATATATATATATATATTCCTCGACCCTCGACCTCCGTCGTAATGAAGTCCGAGAAAATTAGCCGAAATATAATACCTTTTCCTTTGTCTGGTCTTTTAAATTCCTGGCAACGCGGAGGTAATTCACGGAGTCGCTTCAGAATAGTAATGAACGTTGAACCTTCTTTGCTAGCTCGGCTCCTCTCTAACGATTTTTCTTCAACAACCGTGTCATCACTAAAGACTTCGGTTTTTTTTTTTTTAAATTCTGAATGAACGTATTTTTAGGTTTTGTTGATGCGCTACTAAACTGAAGGTTTGACTCATTTCGTTTGTATGAATTTACCATATTTGGTCCTAAAGATACTAGTTATGTAGACAAATTGCTATATGATTTTATTATCTTAAGTTCTTTGTTATTTTTAATAATCATATAAGACCTATTGAGATATTATTTATTATTCATGCATTAATACATTATGTATGTATTTTCTTTTACAACACGATATATTTATCAGGTAATATATTACAACGTTTATGAAATTTTCTCAATCTCTATATAAAGTGAAGTTATCTTATAAGTCAGCACTACTCTCTCGACATCGAACCTGCCTACCGATTTACGGATCTAACTCCTTCGCAAAACCTACAAGATTTATTATTTTGCTTATTTTACCACTGATGAGCTTATTATGTATCAATTAATACTGATACCTGTATGAACAGGTATCAATATTAATTTACATTCGTCTGTTCCATGAAACTTTGAGACCATAAAACGATCAGACGAGCAGGGAGGTAGACCAACTCCTCATCTTGGTAAGAATAAAATGGCAAATAAAATTAATTTATTTATTTATCTTGCTTGTATTTTAATGAACTTTAACATAATAAATATTCACACTGTTTTACTCACATTTTAAAATAAATGAATGGTTCAAATATTAAATATACATACATACATACATATATATATAAGATATGTATATAATATATATATATATATTATATATATATATATATATATATATATATATATATATATATATATATATATATATATATATACACAAACATAATATATATATATATATATATATACATATATATATATATACTGTATATATATACTGTATATATATTGAATGTCTTTTACTGTAATACAACAGTATAATATGAAATTATATACATATGAAAAATGAACTATTTATTTATTTCAAATTGTAAAGAAAGCATAGTGAATGCTTATTGTTTGAAATCAATAAAATATCAACGAGATGAATACGAAATTCATTTCATGGTTTGCAATTTTATTCTTACCAAGTTATTCTGGAGATTTGTTTGTGCAATTTCATCGGATGAGAGAAAGAGTTGCCTTTTTTTGACGACTCTATTCTAATATTAACACTATAAGGAGGCGGAATAACGGAAGGAATTTGCATAATTTTATGACTGCCACTTGTGATTAAGGGAAATGAGCAGCAGGAGAGGAAGAAGCGGAGAGAGAGAGAGAGAGAGAGAGAGAGAGAGAGAGAGAGAGAGAGAGAGAGAGAGAGATGAAAAATATGTGATTAAGGAAAGTGTTTGGAAGAAACTACGAACTAAGAAGAAGAAGAAGAAGAAGAAGAAGAAGAAGAAGAAGAAGAAGAAGAAGAGAGAGAGAGAGAGAGAGAGAGAGAGAGAGAGAGAGAGAGAGAGAGAGAGAGAGAGAGAGAGCGCTAATAAGAACAGAGTTTGCAAAAGTTATAATATATATAAATCCTTAAGGAATAAGAAGAGAAAAACATAAAAAAGGGAGGGTAAACTGACAAGAAAGAAGCACAGACTAATAAAGACAGAATATATACAAAGGGAAAAATGAAAAAGGACAAATGATGAAATATGTATCACGCGTAGGAAACGACGTGGACATTTTTCCATAATTCTTTTAGATATCGTCTCCTTCGAATGATAACATGAAAAATGGAGTGAATTATGGGAAATCAGAAGGATGATAAGTAACACAGGAAAAGAAAATATGATAAAATACCGGACACCAAGGAAACGAGCAGGGAAATAAACGGTATGGATAAGACTTCTTTTATAATAATAATAATAATAATAATAATAATATAATAATAATAATAATAATAATATGACATTCAAAACATATGTAATGGAAACATTTGATAACGATTACGGGCCAAATATACTGAAGGTAAAATGTTTGTGCCATCAACATTAATCTAACATCCTAAAACCTTTTAGGCAAGATAAATTACGAACGTCAAAACGAATTGAAACATAACAATAATTAATAATAATAATTGATAATTAAGGTATGACAACCTTGAAAACCCATTACGCAATAAAATAATTATCTAACATGGACGTGCTGTTAGTATCATCAACCAAAACAAAAATACATCACAAATTTATCAATATATATATAGGCCTATAGACACTATCACCCTTACCAACCTCAATGCAAACAAAAAAAAATGCGTCGAAGTTTCTTCGGCGCAATCAAGTTTTCTGTACAGCGTATAATCAAGACCACCGAAAATAGATCTGTCTTTCGGTGGCCTCAGTACAATGCTGTATGAGCCGCGCCCAACGAAACTTTAACCACGGCCCGGTGGTGGCCTGTCCTATATAGTTGCTAGACGCACGATTATGGCTAACTTTAACCTTAAACAAAATAAAAGCTACTGAGGCTAGAGGGCTGCAATTTGGTATGATTGATGATTGGAGGGTGGATGATCAACATACCAATTTGCAGCCCTCTAGCCTTAGTAGTTTTTAAGATCAGAGGGCGGACAGAAAAAGTGCAGCCGGACAGACAAAGCCGGCACAATAGTTTTCTTTTACAGAAAACTAAAAATGAAAAACAAAAATCAAACAAAATTCTTTCGCCCAAAAACAGCGTCCAAATCCTGTTAACGCAGAACCGGGAGAAGGAATGTTGACCATCATCTCCGAGAAAGGAGAAAATAAAAAATAAGATGAGAAGACGAGAGAGAATAAAACAAAGAAGTCGAATAAAGTCGAATTCTTCTTCTTCTTCATCTCCTTCGTTGGTGAGCGAACCCGAGTCATCATCATAAATCATGTTCCATGTCTTGAATTTCTATGATTTTTTGGGGTGTGAGGATCCGGAGGTATCAAATGAAATAGATGTTGATTCACATCTATTTCTCATGGTCCGGATCTGAATTCTGGCTGTGCGTCAGCCTCTCTCTCTCTCTCTCTCTCTCTCTCTCTCTCTCTCTGCCTGTCTGTCTGAATGTCTCGCTGTCTTTGATGTGGCTTTTCTTGGTTGCCTTTATGTCTGTCTGTTAAGATGGCCATCACTTTCGGTCTTGATACCTTTCTTTCGTTTTCACGGCCTCTCTCTCTCTCTCTCTCTCTCTTCTCTCTCTCTCTCTCTCTCTCTCACACACACTGTCTTTTATGTAACGTAAATTTCCTAGTCTGTGTCCCCTCCCTCCTTCTCTCTGCTGTGTCATACATTTTATCTTTGGCATCAAATGTCTCTCTCTCTCTCTCTCTCTCTCTCTCTCTCTCTCTCTCTCTCTCTCTCTCTCTCTCTCGTTGTCTTTTATGTGACGTTAATCTCATAACCTATCTTCTTTCTTTGACTCTAGTATACAATACATTCTCTCTCTCTCTCTCTCTCTCTCTCTCTCTCTCTCTCTCTCTCTCTCTCTCTCCATTATTAACAAGAGATTAAATCATGGCATATCTGATTGATAGTCTGATATTTACTGTATTGTAAGTATATGCACATGGAGAAAAATTCTGTTTGCATAAACACTCAGTAAGGAATGGAGAAAAACGGACCTTTTCATATATATATATATATATATATATATATATATATATATATATATATATATATATATATATATATATATATATATATATATATATATAATTTACCTTGTTTTACACAAGTCTTCGCTATAATTATCGAAATATTTAATATGCCACTTTCGATCCCAATGAAAACAAGTAAAAAATGCGTCGAAACTTTCAGCCACGTCCCATGAAACTCTTAGCCGCGGCCCATAAAACTCAGCCAAGGTCCGGTGATGGCCATTGTTGTTGGTACCTATATCGGTGCCAGAGGTACGATTATGGCTAACTTTAACCTTAAATAAAATAAAAACTACTGAGGCTAGAGGGCTGCAATTTAGTACGCTTGATGATTGGAGGATGGATGATCAACATACCAATTTGCAGCCCTCTAGCCTCAGTAGTTTTTAAGACCTGAGGGCGGACAGAAAAAGTGAGGACAGAAAATTGCGGACGAACAGAAAAAGCCATCACAATAGTTTTCTTTTACAGAACACTAAAAATGAATAAAGAATTTCTTTCGCGTTAATCCATGTCCCAACATTCTTCACGTAACGCTTGACATCATTATCGTTAATTTAGGTCAAGAGCGAACGATGATCTCTTCAGAGAGAGAGAGAGAGAGAGAGAGAGAGAGAGAGAGAGAGAGAGAGAGAGAGAGAGAGAGAGAGAGAGAGAGAGAATGAGCTTCCCCCTGAAGTTCTAATAAAAGCTGCACATTACGTAATTAATTATTGCAGTATGGGAGGTGTTTGGACATTACAAACAATATATTAGGAGCCGTGACCACAGAATATAGAAGATAGCATGGGGTATTTGATACGCACAAAAGTTAGTTAATTTGGTTAGTAGCAATAATGGCGAAGAAGTATATGGGAGCCATGAACCTCATCTAAAATCACTAGCAGCTTCAGGAACCAGTAACATCAGGGGAATATATACAAATAAATGAATACATATCTCTAAAGCTCAGTAATTACACCACTCGTCTCATCAAGCAGAAGGGCTGGGTTCCCTTCCCTGGGCACAGTTGGTCAAGACCAGTTGTTCCTCTGATGACCCAAGCAGTAAATTAGCTTTGACTTAATAGTCCTTCTAATGGCAGGGGTGCAGCTGTACTTAGATAAAGCAGGATTACAGGTTATAAGAATTATACAAGGTTAGCATGAAGGTAGATGAAGTTCAAATGTACATTCATTTAAATATATATATATATATATATATATATATATATATATATATATATATATATATATATATATATATATATATAATATATATATATATATATATATATATATATATATATATATATATATATATATATATATATATATGTATATATATATATATATATATATATATGTATATATATATATATATATATATATATATATATATATATATATATATATATATATATATATATATATATATATATATATATATATATATATATATATATATATATATATATATAAACGCGCACAATTATACATATACCTAGTGATAACTTGTGGAATACTGCTGACTAATTGCGACAGACACTAACCACTGTGAGAGGTCAGTGCTTAGCTCTTTTCACACTTGTGGTAGGAAGTCGATAGATTCAAATTTTAGACCATAATGGCAACACAATAACAAAGGTCAGCAAATGCAAGGATAATCCATTATCCGTCAATTACACTACAGAGGTTCTCTCAGCTTGGACTTATTTTAAATCCTCTATGAAACCTAAATCGCCGAAGAACAGCAAAATTTATTGATTAATAACGGAGAAGTCCATTTGGTAGTTAATCCTCTTTGGGGGATTTTGAGAGCGATGCTTTCAGAGCACGAAAACATCAAGAACGAAAACGGGTCAAGTCCACCCAGGACCCCAAGTCCACCAAAGCAACAGATATTGTAGGAAACGGGGTTATACTGTAACACTGTTACGCTTTTTGACAGTTGATTTGATCGCAGTAAACATACTGGCACATGCACAGGCAATATATATATATATATATATATATATATATATATATATATATATATATATATATATATATATATATATATATATATATATATATATATATATATATATACAAACATACATATATACGAATGATGGAAACAAGTATTTTATATTTGTTTCCAGCATTTATAAAAAAATTTCCATTTATAAACAAATATATTACGAGCTTTATACATTATACATGCGTGTTCGCAAATGTATTCGCAGTTTCACACAGATTATACATACACACACAAACACACACACACACACACACACATATATATATATATACATACATATATACATACATATATATATATATATATATATATATATATATATATATATATATATATATATATATATATATATATATATATATATATATCTTTCATGAAGTGAGCAGAAAATACTGTGGCGAAAGGACATGGCGTTTTAAAAGAGCATTACATCCACTCTTGAGCTTGGCAGCATGAGCATCAATAACACTGCCGGGGGGAAACTGTTCCGAAGCTTTACAGACCAGTGGTACTTCATCTAGGCTTCTCTTCTTCTTATGAACGAGTGGCTGCTAGTTTCCCCAAGGTGCTATAATAGGATTACATTTGCCAACATGGCTCGCCATCTTTTTTGTAAATTCACTTTTGGAATATCTTTCTTTAACCGCCGAAAATAATGTACTTTTTATTCTCGGAAGATTTTCATTCAAGGACTTCATCGTTATATCTTCTAGGACGGTGGGCGACCGTTATAAGCAGTCGAAACTTAAGTAAATATTTTTGTTTTCTGGTTCCTTAAGTGCATATTTCTTTACTATCCTTTTCTATATATATAATATATATACTGTATATATTATGTATTATGTATTATATATATATAATATATATATATATATATATATATATATATATATATATATATATATATATATATATATATATATATATTATAACCTAATGGTCCACGACGTCGACTGGAAGTCTTTGGTTGTACTGTCGAGTGTTCAAGTCACTTAGCACCAAACCATTCATCACTTATAATTCCCCTTCGGTGATATTCCCGAAGTAGCGCGAATTGGATATTAAACGATATTTTTATAGCCTAATATTTATATATATATATATATATATATATATATATATATATATATATATATATAGATAGATAGATAGATAGATAGATAGATAGATAGATAGATAGAATAGAAAGCTAGATAGATAGATATCCTTTTTTTTCCAGCGACTTTCAGCTGGAGTCCCAGAAAACCGCCCACTCTTCCTATCTCCTTTCCCATAACCTAGAGTGGTTGTTAGCACCAACAAGTAAGATGGCTGACAGCCAGAATGCCTTCATGAAAATACTCTAACAACTTTCTTGGCTGTCTTGCCTTCGGTGTCGTTTTTCTCCAGGCTTTTAGAGCCTGGGAGAGATCGCCAGGAGCTTCAACAAAAACATAATAACACTTACTTTCTCTCCTTGCGGGGTTTTTATTTGTATCAGACGACATTTTCCATTTGTGTTCGTAGCTGACCGTACCTTCCAGTTTATTTCGTTATCTTGCTTCTCTTCATTGCGCTACTTGTAAACTAAATTAGACTTCAGTTTTGCTTTTATCTTGTCTTCAGTTAGTTACTTATGAGCTTTAAGTAATATTTCTCTCTATTTCCCACTCACGTCTCTCCGCATTTCTAGAACACTGTCTTCAGTTTCCATTTCGTCTTTTTAAAGTTTTACAGTTCTTGGTCGGCTGACGAGCTGTGCTTCCACCCACAGCCCCTTCTAAAGGAGGTTGACGTTAGTTTTCTTAATTTTTTTTTTTAAATAAGTCAGGTACTTAACCCTACTATTAACCATCCTACTTTAATCTAGATTGGGACCTACAAAACAAACAATTGAATCAAATCAGTGGTACTGAGTATCACCGAGCGCTTACCTAGATCATACCAGCACACAAACACACATGAAATTGACAGCTATCCAACTGTAGGTAATCAAGATTACACCAGATAATGACGCTTTCCTGAAAAACAGCATCGATTTGATGACGTTACATTAAGTGACGTCACTGTATCGTTCTTTGATCCTTCCGCTTTTTATTTTTATTAACAGAAGAGACAACTCTATCATCCTAAAGAGAGAGCTCCATTAAGACTGGTCTTTATATTTTGTTCCATTACCAGACAGTAGACATAAATATTTCATCCTTTTCTTTCCAAAGGATTTAGCGTCGGCGCTGAAGGTCAGGTTCGGATCAGAGACAAACGACCATATTAGGTTTTAATTTCAGTTTTCTTTTGTTTTTAGCAAAGTTTTTGTTACAGGACCATAATACTGAACGCAAGAAGAAAAGGTCAAATGTGAACAACGTCTTGAGATCAGTACCCACTAGAGTTTTTGTTTTTAGGAACGTTTTTTTTTTGTTACGGGAACACAATTTTGAATGTATGAAGAAGAGGTCAAAATTGAATTACATCTTTAACGCCTTCGGATAAGTGCTCACTAGATTTAAACAACAAAAACAAAAGAAACTTGACTCGCATTACCTACCACGTACAGAGTAGGTTAATGGAACCAGTCAGAGATACCTAATGTAAGTTTGGAAGCCAACGTCAAATGGTTGTAGGTTGTTTATGATTCCTTTCTATGGGTACAAAGAATTGGGTTGTGGCGAGTATGAAGAGGAATATGCAGTATGTCTCTCCAATTCAGTGTTTTAACTCCAATGAAACGCATCCATGTGTGTTATCTCACAAAGTTAACGGTTATTAAGTTACTTTATGAAAGGTAATTGTTTAACAATCGTATCATGTGCTCCTTCCAAATGTTTTTTTTAGATTTATAAGCCGTGCAGAAAATCTTCTAGATACCTGCTCGAGAATAACTGACAAGGCATCTTTCTTTCGCAATCATTTAAAGCTAGATTAGCGTATTACAGTAATCTTGGCTTTAATGTAAAGAATCATTTTACTGAATAAATTTGAAGGGATGGTATCCAAACTATCCATTTACAAAGTTACACCTCTCGATTTTTCACTTTCTGCTTTTGCAGTGCCAGTTTACTTTTTGCAATGAATCAATGAATGAAAGTACTCCCGGATAGTCTGTTCATCTTACTCTAACCTGACATTAATTATGGTCCCCCTCGTCACAACGAGGAAAAATGTGAAAGCGTTTGGACAGCCTAGTCATATTTGGCAAAATTCCTTAGCCAGCTGATTACTACAATCAACTTCCTTCCGCGGTGTCTGTTCTTTTCTTAATCATCTCCCCTGAAGAGCAGGGACCCCTTCGCCCCCCATCTGCAATCCCAATTGGCTCGAAAACAGAGGAGATCTTCCGCTTGAACTAATTATCAAAAAGAAAGGTTCGTCGCTTTGGGAGTTTATTACGGATCATTATCCTTTTTTACGATTTCATCAAATTTTATATCTTTCTCGGTGATCATCATTTCCAGGCAGCGCCTTGTGGGTCCCCCTTTTCCAGAGTGCGCTCACGTTTCTGGGGCTTGTAGTTAATATTTGTTTCGTTTTACTCTTCACGAAAAGAACAAGGTCCGTGGCCATTACTTGATTAGTCGTCCATGAATGGATAGGGTAATATTCATGTATTACAAAATATGTCTTGAAGTACAACATAAAACATGTATGAATATTGGTTTAATCTAGAATTCCTAATAGTAACATAGGCCCTGTTACTATCGATCCCAAATCGATCCTAACCAATGAAAGAAAGCTGCAGTGAGAGAATGAGCGCAGATCATCCTTCGCAAAGAGGAGAGTGCTATCCTATTGCAAGGCGCATAGACCATTCTATTCTAAGAAGTGTTAAAAATTCTAATAAGCATTGATAATCTTACTTCAATAAGCGTTTGTCATTTTTCTTTATTATGCATTACTCATCCTACTTCGAAAGACATTAGCCATCCCACTCACGAGGCATTGGTAATCCTGAACTAAAACGGACTAACAATCCTACTCCAAAGAATACTAACCATCCTAATGCAACAGCCATTGGCACCTACTCTCAGAAGCAGTGACTATTCTAGTACAAGAGTAACTAGCGATCTTGCTCCAAAAACCATTACCTATATCGTTCCAGTAGGAACTGAGTTGGTGAACAGCGTTCACTTTGAGAGGGAGAAATAATGTCTCAAAGATGCTTATTTGCTGAATTATTATGAAATAAGATAAAAAAGAATAGTTAGAATTAGATTCTTGTTCGCAATTAATAGCTCAAGCTACTGCCACGGTAAGTCGCAATTCCTGAAAGACATTTCTTTACTAGTTCCACTGTTATTCCATTTGCCATCTTCTCCCTCCCCCTCCTGCTCTCTCTCTCTCTCTCTCTCTCTCTCTCTCTCTCTCTCTCTCTCCCTTTCCCCCCTTTTACGTGAAGCAAGTAATATATCCGAATAGGGAGCCCCATTTCGCCTATATTCCTCTGCTGCGTGATAGTCGGAGCTTTTGACATATGACCCATATCTGTCCGGCAATTACCTTGCAAATTGAGACAAACTGGTATCTGCAACACCATTACATCCACTCTGTTTCGTTCGTTTTTTATGGCACGGCTGTGTTCAAACCAAGGGCGAATCAATATAAAACAGACTCGCACGGAAAGGGAAACGGAACTTTTGCAGGGGCACACAGTTTCATAGATATGAATAAACCAGGGCGCATCATTATACGTTTAGCGAGAGTGGTTGGAATTTAACCTTATAAAAAAGTATGGAATGCACTTAGCAAAATAAGCTGAAATACAGATGAAAGGAAAAATGTCGAGCATCGGTGGATCTTTCGGTCCTTTAGCTAACTAGCTTCGGAATTTCTTTCCAGCTTCTTGGAGAGAAGAAGAGCAAAACAGTAAGAATAAAAAATGACAAAAATGTATTGTTTGGTGACTTACTCTCTGCTAGTAAGGTTTAGAATTCCTTTCTTAAAACACCATGCCGTAAAGATTCCACTCTACATGTTCCTTTGATGCCTATTATTTTTATCTATATACATTTCTTTCTTCTTTACAAAAATAAGGGTGTTAGTCAACCCGTATCATCGGACTGCAGCTATAAAATAAAATAAAAAATTGGCTTTTCGATATAAAACGGACATTCGCAGATTTGTACGATATCCTAGTGGTCATTTACTCAATCTCTTGGCTTTTGGGCTCCATTATGACGTATTGCCGATGGTACCAGTCCACTGTTGCTTGTTGGAGGTTTCAGTTAAGCTGGTTTTTAACCACACTGTTTTGCATGGGAAAGAAAAACTGCAAGAGGAGAGAGGACGAAGGGAAAAATCACACAGACACTCAAAGGTAGTTGCTGTCTGTGGTTCGAATCCGCCAGGTGACTAACCATTTATCAATTATAATTCTTCTTAGATATTATTTCCGAGGCAGGGCGAATTGGATGTTAAACGAAATGGTTGTGCATATAAAAATTGTCATGATGTGATGCGTATATATATAATATATATATATATATATATATATATATATATATATATATATATATATATATACAGTATATATATATATATATATATATATATATATATATATATATATATATATATATATCATATATATATATATTTATATATATATATATGATATCATAAGCTACAATTTTTATGTTGAATATATATACATTAAGAAGAAGAAGAATATAATATATATATATATATATATATATATATATATATATATATACACATATATAATATATACACATACATATAAATATATACATTTTAAACACACCATAACACATGTATACATGTATAAGACTGCAATAAATTAGTTTCTTTATAGTTGATAAATAGCAAATAATAATAATAAACGAATAAATACATAAAAAAATACTAAGAATTTCAAGAGACGATTAAGTAAAAGGAGCCATTCCCTTCGATAACGAAGTGTGAGAAAAGGTCCCCCGGAAAATACTCGCGATAGAAGCCTGGCTGATCATTTCAATCGTATTCCGGGCGATCGACAGAGGCACTGGGAGGCGTCGAGGAACAAACATTTGAATGATTTGCAACGCGGATTGCAATAAATGTGCCAAAACGGGAAATGTGAGACCGAAGTCTCCGGCCTGCAAGTATGTGATGGAAGTGGAAAATGGTATTCAGACAGAAGTACAGGAAATATATATTCGCATATTATTATTCGTGTTTGAAATATATATATATATATATATATATATATATATATATATATATATATATATATATATATATATATATATATATATATATATATATATATATATATATATATATATATATATATATATAGACCTGCCATAAAAGGTTTATTCTTTTGATTAAGGTTCAACAGAGTAAATACATAGTGCCATTCATGCACCTCACGCGGATATATATATATATATATATATATATATAAGCACTGTAGGCTTTTATTACTTCAACAGGTTCTTCATGAACCTCAGCGTCCCTTCGACTCCTAGCTGCAACCCCTTTCATTCTTTTTACTGTACCTCCATTCATATTCTCTTTCTTCCACACTCTCTTAACAATTGTTTCATAGTGCAACTGCGATGCTTTCCTCCGGTTACACCTTTAAGACCATTTTTGTTTCCCTTTCAGCCCTCAAAGACCTCTTAGGTCCCAGGGCTTGGCCTTCGGCCTAAACTTTATATTCCATTCTACGGAATAGAGTTCCCATGTATGGAAATAAAGTGAAAATAATTATGAAACAAATACATTAATAATGTAGAGAAGAAAGCACCAAATTTTCACAAACGTGAGGAATATTAATGAATAAGCAAATACCCTTCGACAAAATAAAAAGCCCGTGTATGGAAAGAAAAATCCAAGAAAACCGAAGAGATACAATGAAATTTAAATGGAAATAAGATGCAAGCAAAAAATTTAAAACATATTCTTACGAATAAAAACAAGTAAAACAAGTGAAAAATGCGCCGAAGTTTCTTCAGCGCAATTGAGTTTTCTGTACAGCCGGTGCAGCGTATAATCAAGGCCACCGAAAATAGAGCTATCCTTCGGTGGTCTCGGTATAATGCTGTATGAGCCGGGGGCCCATGAAACTTTAACCATTGCCCGGTGGTGGCCTATCCTATATTGTTGCCAGAAGCACGATTATGGTTAACTTTAACCTTAAATAAAATAAAAAAAAAAAACTATTGAGACTAGAGGGCTTCAATTTGGAATGTTTGATGACTGGAGGGTGGATGATCAACATACCAATTTGTAGCCCTCTAGCCTCAGTAGTTTCTAAGATCTGAGGGCGGACAGAAAAAGCGCGGGCAGAAAAAAGTGCGGACAGAATAAAGTGCGGACGGACGGGCAAAGCCGGCACAATAGTTTTCTTTTACAGGAAACTAAAACTGAAAAATTTGAAATTCAAATCAAAGTGATAACTAAACAAAGAAAATGTCATAGGCGTCTTCGATGAAGTTGTAAAAATATTCTAGATCTTCTGTGGGTTATATTAGGTTAGGTTAATTTTGGTTTGGTTAAGCGAAAGTAACCAAGGGATGGGAATCATAATTGTTAAAAAAAACTTAGAAAACATTACATAGACTGGTTATTTTTTACTTGTTAATGATCGTGCTTTTACATTTAACTTTATATCATCTGCGTTGCTCTGTTCTATCATTTTCCCATACGAAATGATCACTTAATTAACATAATTACCATCGGAAGTCATGAACAGATATTACTTGATGAATAGATATCCCTTAACATAATTAACAATGGTAATAATGGATACATAATACTTAATAAACGGATATCACTTAACATAATTAACAATGGTAATAATGAACACATATATATATATTACTTAATGAACAGATATCTATTAACATTATTAACAATGGCAATAATGAACAGATATCACTCTACATCATTACTGCAATACAGTTTTCTAAACGATCTGCAGAACTTGTTCGACCCACTACTGTCGGTCTACCCTGATATATTTTTGCAATAAATTTACTGGTTTAGTGGCTGAAATGTATGAAATGAAATGAAAAGAGACATGTCTAACGAAAACAGAAAAAAAAAAATAATGGAGAAAAATATATAAGAACCTGGATTGTACTCTAGTCCTTGGAAAGCCATAAATTTACATTTTGGAGTATGTGGGGTTATATGGATCGGGGCAAAAAAAAAAAAAAAAAAAAAAAAAAGGAACCGCACAGCCAGGCGATACTGTAAAAAGGAATGATCTTATTTACGCAAGGGGTGAGAATGTAAACCCTCTATCTTCTCGAAACCCCATGGGGAGGATAACCTCACGTTTCAAATGATCTGTACTTAAGAACATAAGAACATTAAAAAATATGTACCTAGTGCTTTGCGGTACCAACCTGGCCTCGGTTAGTGTACGATTTATGTATATTAAGGTCAACCTTACAACATACATCCGCTTATTCGTTATACCGTTGGGCGGCTGACCAGCTATTTAAAGCAGTTTTGGGTCTGGTTCATGCTTAGGTGAATAAACGCTCAGAAATGCCAGACTCCGTTTTGCAAAGCGTCGGGCTAGCAACCCCATTCCAAAAATTCTTGCTGAAAACCGGGAAGGTTTCACGTTTTAGGAAAGGTATATATCTATCTATCTATCTATCTATCTATCTATCTGTATATATATATATATATATATATATATATATATATATATATATATATATATATATATATATATATATATATATATATATATATATATATATATATATATATATATATATATATATATATATATATATATATGTGTGTGTGTGTGTGCACGCGTCTGTGTGTATATATATTTATAAAATATATATATTTCTATATACACACATATATGTATATATATAATATATATTATATATAATATATATATACATATACACACACATATATATAAATACATATGTGTGTATGTGTGCGTACGTGCGTACATGCATTTGTGCGTCTATGTATCCCACAAAAGTACACAAACTCGAAGAGAGGAAGCAGGAAAAACAAGGCCGAAGACAAAGACCACATGATCTGAAGACGATGGCGTTATTCCGTCTGAGAGGATTAATTTCCTCTTAACGTCTACAAGACGAGAAACCATCTGCCACTTTTCTCGTCTTCACTTCAAGAAGGAAGAGAAGAATAAGAAGATGCTAAAAGAGGCTTAGGCTTCTTTGGCCAACAGATTTACTTGCTATCTTCGAAAAACATGTTTTCTCTTTTTCATTTTCCTGGGGGGGGGGGGGGGTTTGGAGTAAGTGTTCAGTAAACTCCCCGCAGCCCTCAGTCATTTTTTAGAGCTCATGCCAGTTAACTATTAAGTATACTTTATATACAGTCCTTCTTAATAAACAAATGTTCATAGAATGCACAAGAAGGCTAGTACTCTTTCTATCCATTTATCTATCTAAATGTCTATACATACACGCACACATATATGTATGTATATATACTGTATATATCTATATCTATATACCGTACATACACATATGTACTATTTATACAGTATATGTATATATATATACATGCATACATACATTAAAATACAACCACTTGTCTCTCCATAAATTATATGTACTATTTATACAGTATATATATACATGCATACATACATACATACATACATATATATATATATATATATATACACACACACACGCACACACATACATACATAATAATACTAAACATCTATCTCCCCATAACAATAAACTACATAATTTTGACTGGGTACAAAGATACTGCATAAAACTTTCTTTAATAATTAACGGTGAAGAGATAAAAATGATTATCCTAAACGAGAAACGGAAGTGACCTTTAGCGCTCGTAAAAAACTGACTTGACTTTTTTTCTCAACAGTTGGGTGAAAATGTAGGGAACACAGTTTTTATTTTTGTGAGGGGTTGATGTAGGGGGTAATTGGAGGGACGGGGTTGGGGATGTGATTTCATGGACCCTACATCAAGCTGAGATATTTTTTCCATGTAATTAATTAGTTAAGTTTACACTGTAGATTATTTTTACCTTGCTTTGTATTCTACAGCATACCTGTTAATTTGGCTCTACTTTTTATTGTTCATTCTATTCTAACAATTATTTTTCACTTTGTGTCACCATTGACGATTCATATGTTTTCTATTTTCATACAATGGTTTTTTTTTACTGCATACCGTGGAGATATGCTTCTTATTATGTGTATACGTGCACATAATACTGATAATGATAACTGCTCTTGATGAAAATTAGACTATTTCTCTGTCACTTAGCTTTGTAATAAGTAGTCTTTCACAGTATATCCGTGTCAGGAATGTAGCTGTTTTAAGCTTTTATTATTATTATTATTATTATTATTATTATTATTATTATTATTATTATTATTATTATTATGTGAATATGACATATAATAATGATAATGACAACTGTTATAAATAAAAACCATTCTGTTTTTCTTTCACTTAGCTTGCAGTTCAGTAATCTTTCACAGTATTTCTATATCAGGAATGTAGTTTTATTATTATTATTATTATTATTATTATTATTATTATAAGTATACATTCTCAATGAACATATCAAAGTGGCATGGGTTTTTCCTTCCACCTTTCTCCAAGGACAGATCACCAACACATTCAAGAAGAACACAGCAAAGAAACAAAGTAAAACCGAATGCATTTTATGCAAATCCTCGCAGCGCATGCGCACCTGATCCCTGTGCTCTCCTTCACATTCCCCATTATAACTCCCGACTGCAGTACAATAAACGATCGTAATACTGTTGCGCGAGCATTATGAATTTTCATCATAGCACCAGAGTTTCCCCGAAAGGCCTCTTTTAACACGGAGCGCTGCCATCGTGACTTATAAATAGCATAGCATTACCATTTTCGATGCAACGCTCTCTTTACCCACGGAAATTGCTACCCCCGGTCTAATGGTCCGCCATGATGCATTTTTGTTTACCCTCCGCCGTGGCTGTTCCACTGGCCTCTCGTCCTCCCTCACTCTGCCTCATTCAGTGCGATTGTTAATGGGCTGCTCTTCGCTTCTCGTGAATTTTTTGGGCGAAAATTAAATGATCCTTCCTGTCAAAAATAATTTGGAAAGTGACTACATGTGTTAAAAAAGGGGTGACTATTCGCTTTACATAATCCAGAGGGTAGGATGGGAAGATTATTATTATTATTATTATTATTATTATTATTATTATTATTATTATTATTATTATTATTATTATTATTATTCACAAATCACAAATGCCTATATGGAATAAGCATCCACGCCAGAGACTACCTGAGCAACCTTCCAGATATCAGAATATTCATTTAAGAGAGAGAGAGAGAGAGAGAGAGAGAGAGAGAGAGAGAGAGAGAGAGAGAGAGAGAGAGAGAGAGAGAGAGAGAGAGAGAGAATATGCCAGAAGAGGTATAGAGGCCAATATTATTTCCATATAAATGTAACAAACGTTTTTTCAGGAGCCTATTTTTAGCTTGCTTCGAGTGACAGCTGTTATAAGGTTCTGAAAAAGAAATATAAATACCAATACGTAAACAAACAAACAAACACACACACACTCGCGAACACAAACACAACTCACTCCCAAGAAAACACGGAGTAGGAGGGAAACTAGGGCGGAGCCTAACCACGAGAAGGCAGTGATATATAACATAGAAATATAAAACACACACATCTGTGTATGTGACAAATGTATAATTATGTTTGTAAGGCAGCACATTAACTATGTCATCGTTAACAGTTTTCCTACTGTTCACGTTCACCATTATACAATGATTTCTGGTAGGTTAGTCTGGAGATTGCATTTCTAATTGAATTTAAACAGGGAAATAAAAATAATTCAAACAGTAGATACAAATAATTGAACATATTTTGCGGTTTCTCAAATGGGTGCTTAGTAACCCCAATTTTATTTAGAAGTATTAAGGTATAAGTATTAAAGGTGTTCATACAAGCAATGGCATTTTCAGAAGAACTTTTCTTTTATGTACTTGTTAACTGATACACACTCTTAAACAATCTTCCCTTTTGCTTCTTTGTCAGAGATCTCTTTTGTAGCCATTTTCTTTCAAAAGTTTTCCTTTGAAAGAGTTGTTTGAAGTTCCTTCCTCCAACTGCTTTCTGTTTGGGGTCTTCCATGCAGTGACCCTGTTGGTGAATCTCTTCAAATTCATTTGGGGGTTGTTTTCTCTTCCATTACCCTTCTGTTTGGTGGCTTTCCAAACTGTTGCCCTTCTGCTGAATTTTCTTGAATTCGTCCCGAACACTGTTCTTTATTCCCGTAACAGTCGAGCTGGGGGCTTTTCAGGCTGTTGTCCTTTGGGATAGCTTCTTTAAATTCTTTTGGGGAATTGTTCCTTCCTTCCATCACCTTCTGTATGGAGGCTCACCAGTCTGTAGCTATTCCTTTCATGACGTTCTGCCTAGGGCCTTTCAGGGTAACCGTTTTTGTATAGAGGCCTCAAGATAAGCAGGAGGGTTTCGAAGTAAAAGGCTTACAAATAACGGTTGTTTTCCCCCAAGAGTTTCTCTGTATATAGGCATATAATTCTTTCTTTTTTTATGAATTGTCTTGAAATATATTTAACAGATATGCTTTCCTTCCAAAATGTCTTGCTTGCTCTTATTCCACGAGGTGCTACCATAAGGTCGTCAGAGCAACTGTTTTCGTTTGCGGGACATTCAACCGGAAAATTTTCCAAGCAGCTGCTTCTTCTTTCAATCAACTTGTATCTCAAAATCGTACACGTTTCTGCTCTTCCGTCTGAGGAACTTCATCAGGGAGCCTTTGTGAAAATTTTGTCCCCTTCAGTGAACTTCAGTGTAGAAGACTGATGACTTTAAGGTAATATTTTCAGTCTGAAACATCAAGAATATCGATTCTGATGGCTTCTTGGGCCTCACTGTGACCTATTGGAACTCAAGGCTTAATATATTAATTGTCTAAACATGAAAATTTTTCAGGATGAGGACTGCTAAGTCAGGTGAAAATGCTCCATCAGACGATCCTGAAAGAACTGAAGTGCCAAAAATCGTCTGGAATTCAGTGGTGGTCACCCGTCTAGACAGCTGCTTTTCTTTCATATCATAAGTTTCCTTGTAGAAGCTGTGGTGAAGTTCTCTTCTTTTTTTACTTGACGTTCCGCCTGATATCACTAATCCTTCTATCCGCGGACTTCCATTTGGAGATCTTCCAGGTAGCCAGGGCGAGTGTGTTTACTCGAGATCCTTCATCGCGCAATTCCCCCACATCTGGATAGTGGAAAGTATTCCAACAGGCTATAAAGGGTTAAGAAAATCCGGGGAGGGACATAAATCCTTTTAAGCAGATGGCTCGAAAAGACTAGCAGAAAGGTGCGCCAAAAATAGAGGTAGCTCGACTGTTTGGGTGCAAGGTGTGCCTGTAATTTTTTCTTTTTCCGTGTGTGTAAAAGGTGCTCGTTTCTCATTTTTATGTTGTAATACTGTCTTGATGAATTTGTAATAAAAGGATGAAGGGAAAATTGTAAGGAAACTACGGGGGAAAAGGCCGATTATGCATCCTCAAATAAATGATAATTAAGGCCGTTGATTAATGATAGAATAGGGCTAATAACAGAATCCGGTTCTACTTGGATTTGTTCATGAAGATTAGGGTATTATCTATAAAGATGTGGTACATTGATCAACAACTTCCGTAAGTTAGTTGCTGAAAGCCTTCCATGAGTTAGGAGTGGGCATCCGAAATTGGTTAATGATGGTTCAGAGGTCAGTGACACAGTCGATACATTCCTGAATAACTATATTTCATTCGGGGTCAGTTTTCAGCCCGAATTTTAAACAAGTCATGAAATCAAGAGGAGAAACATTGAACCGAAATGTTCCCGAACTAAAATCGGCTCACAAGATAATGAACAGACTTTGATTTTCCATGATTTACGAAACAACTATCAATCAAAAAAACTTTACGATAATGTTTATATATATATATATATATATATATATATATATATATATATATATATATATATATATATATATATATATATATATATATATATATATATATATATATATGCACAAGCACACTATAGAGAGAGAGAGAGAGAGAGAGAGAGAGAGAGAGAGAGAGAGAGAGAGAGAAGAAGGCTCTGCCGGATCGCCTTCTACCTTTGAATATGTAATGACGGCATTTGTTGTACTGAAGAATTCATATTCCACCATAAAAAGGAAAGGATATAAAGCTAAAACCATACTTGTTTCATAGTATATTTTATGTATACATACATATGAATACATATGTATGTATATATGCATATGTATATATATGTATATATATATGTATGTATGTATGTATGTATATGTATGTATATATATATATATATATATATATATATATATATATATATATATATATATATATATATATAAAATGTTCCTATCTTTAATTAAAAAAAGCTACTAGCTACTAGGACGCGTTCAACAACACGTAGAGTAACGCTTTGATAGTAGACGCGAAAACACAAAGTGCACATCTTTCTCTTGACTCAACAAGATGAAGAGGGAAAGGAAACACGAAAGCAGCGAACCCAAGCCTTCAGGAAACCGTACGTTATTAGGTGTTTTTGCGTCTGCTTGCCTGAGCGAGTGAGTGAGTGTTTGTGTGCATCTGCGCGCGCATGTGTGTGAGCGTGTTTGAAAAGATGTATTATGACGCGAGCGACTGAATGAAGCCGTAGGAAAGATCTTGCTATTAGTGTTAAGCAGTTTGAGGAAACCCAAAAGCAGGTATGCGGGCAGAATTAGGAGGCAATGCCGCTCTCACAAATATGGTTGGAAGAAGAAGAATAAAAAATGAAGAAGACAAACAAACGCAGATGATGATGAAGAAAATGACAGGGAGGTAAGGAAGGGTATGATAATAATAATAATAATTAATAATAATAATAATAATAATAATAATAATAATAATAATAATAATAATAATAATAATAATAGTAACAGAAAAACTGACGAGAAACATT
>NC_089760.1:30215000-30225000 GCF_040412425.1 Macrobrachium rosenbergii
TAATAATAAATAATAATAATAATAATAATAATAATAATAATAATAATAATAATAACACTTATGGTGGCGATTTTACAAATAACCTTAATATTCTGAAAACTAACAGCTTGGAATAAATCAAACCTTTTATGACAATACCGGTAATTAACATAAAGAAACAAAGAAAAATATTTAATGAAAATGTCCCAAGAACCAGAAAGAAAAACACAAGGAAAACTGTCTTCCCCTTTCCAAAAGCAAGACAAAAATATGAAAGGCAAAAACAATACATCTCTTGAAACATCTAAGGTTTCACTACACTGCATGCAGGTGTAGTGCAACGCAAGAAGAAACATTATTTTGCACGTTGGAACCATACGTATACATGACGCAGGTACGAGACACGTTGTAGGTAGCGCCACGCCTGGCCACATAAATATTCATTTCAGTGTGTATTTATGTGTGTTTTGTTGTTGTTTGTGCTTAACACCTACTCGAATGTTATGGACTTTAAAATTTAGGCCAAAGGCCAAGAGCTGTGGCCTGTGAAGTCATTCGGAGCTGAAAGGGAAATAATCTGGAGAGTAAAAAAGGTTTGAAAGTGTAACAGGAGGAAAACCTCAAAGCAGTTGCACTATGAAACAATTGTTAGGAGAGGGTGGAGAGTTAAGATGGAAGAAAGAGAATATGAACGGAGGTACAGTAGAAGGAATCAAAGGGGTTGTAGCTAGGGACCGAAGGGACGCTGCAAAGAACCTTAAAGTAATGCCTAAAGTGCAGCCCTTGAGGTGAATGGCGGCACAATCCCCCCTACGGGGAATCCCTACTAGAATACTTTGGTAAGTGATAAAAAATTTTCTTATATGTTTATGGATCTCTCTCTCTCTCTCTCTCTCTCTCTCTCTCTCTCTCTCTCTCTCTCTCTCTCTCTATGATTATATATTATTGACTGTTCTAGAAAACTAGTATTTACCGGAGTAGTAACGTCTTCCTGCTTGTTCCCTCGCTATTAGGAAACCGAGTTCATAATAACTACTTCCATCTCACGAGGGTTCAAGAAAATATGACACAGTGGTCATGCAAAACAAACCCCGCCAATCCACATCGCCCATGAAAATGATCCCAAATTTACAAATGATAACACCGAAGAACAGATTAATCTTACTAGCGGACTCTGCTGATTTCTTGGGTCATATCGTGACTCAGTACCACGTACATACCCACAAATACACACACACACGCAGACACACAAAAACACATACTCATCAGGTTCCTAACGTCTGCCGCAATTTTCTAAGCACTAATTATTTTGGAGACTGAAGTTAATAACCCCATGCCCACCCTCCTACAGATTTTATCGAAACGTTATGCGCTAGAGTCTCGTGGCTTTTGTTGGTGGTTACCCATCCAAATAAGGACCATACATACGGTTGTTTCGCTGACTGAGTGGCCAGCGATATCTCAAATATATTACTGCCTATCAATCACTGATGATCATTATCTCAGTATTAATCAAGCACGTATCTCATAGAATCAAGCACACACGCACACACACACAGACAACACACACAAACGCCCGGTAATAACAGGAGGATAAAGGTACGGGCGTGAAGCCGCCTCAAGGATGGGGAAAATGCCAAAGGCAGCCGTCCAGGGCTCTCTCTCTCTCTCTCTCTCTCTCTATCACGCGCTTCTTCTTCGATTACTTTTTTCTCTCGGACACTTGAAAGGAATTCGATCTCCTTAAGTGCTTCCCAAAAGAGGTTACCGGAGGAATCCTTGATGGACGGCTGATGTCCTGGAAGTCATCCAACTGTTAGGATATCCTTCCAGGCTCGTCAAGACCTCCCCTCCCCTCCCCACCCCCTTTCCAATTTATCCAACTACAGCTAATACCAATAACTGTCGTCCTGGAATTGACAGAAAAAGAGAGAAAAAAGACAGGATTCTCCTAACAAGAAAGTGACGGATGGTAAGTCGACTTCTCCTGCTTAAGACATAGCGGTAAAGCATTTAAGAATTTTTTTGGGGATTAAAAGAAGTGAAAATTTTTACAAAATTAGTATTTTTACAGCAAGAATCATCGGGACTTTTTATGGAAAAGTTGCTTGAGTATTTTGACTCGAAAATACTGAAATTTTATCTAATTTAATCATACATTATCTAAACTGGATTAAGAAAAGTATTTTAAATTCCAGCAGTTTCATTTGAAAGCCAGACTTTTCATATTTTTCGCTATATTTATTTCATATTCTGAATTCGTCAAAAACATCATGAATTTATTAGCAATACTGATTATTCATACTTTTCAACTGTAATTCAGAGATTTCTCTTCATACATGTACAACACGTATTACAAGATTGATAATTCATAAATCTTCACCCACTTCTTTTTTAAATGAGCCATTTCATACACTAACCTTTTTCATTCAATTCACATTTATTATTACATGTCCCAAATGCATTTCTAAGCTTGATCTCGTAAATCTTCAAGAGATATAGTATTTTAAATGATCTGTTATCTTTGCGTTTTCCAATATCATTTTGAAGCCTAATTATTAATACATCTCCTGCATAAATTTTGAAGTCCGTGTATTCCTTCATTGTCCTAGATTTATTCAAAGCGTGGTTATTCATAATTTTGTAATACACGTTACAATTCTGATCATTCATAAATTCCCCAAATACATTCCACGGCTGGTTTTTCATATATTGCAGTCTTTATATGATTACTGAGAGAGAGAGAGAGAGAGAGAGAGAGAGAGAGAGAGAGAGAGAGAATGTTTGAACAATCCAAAAAAACAAATGTTTCGGCTACTTCCCGTAGAGTTTGTTATACACCTGTCGTCATCTACAAAAAGGTAAAAAAAAAAAAAAACTATGAAACATGGTCGGACGAGCCAGCAAAAGTGAGAGAGAGAGAGAGAGAGAGAGAGAGAGAGAGAGAGAGAGAGAGAGAGAGAGAGAGTCAATTTATTGACAGAAATAAGAGCATCATAATATGAAACAGAATCAGATGACTCAGCGGATAAAGGAAGCGAATACCTAGATGTATGAGATATTGAAGATGCAGTCGTGGATATTGTTTCAATGAATAGAGAACTTTACAGCTACTAATATCACTATTCAACGGCTGGTGCTACTGCTGCTACAGTTATTATTGCTGCTTACTAATTTATTATTATCATTATTATTATTATTATTATTATTATTATTATTATTATTATTATTATTATTATTATTATTCAAAATGTGCCCGTAAACGTATGAAACAAGCCAAAATGTTCAATAACTGAAACAAACCGCGAAGAACAAAATGCCCACATGAGAAAAAATGTAGCAAAGAGGAATACTAGCATATGAAATAAAATAAACAAATAAATAAATTAACAATATATACTGAACACAAAACTAAGCGGCAGTAGCTGAACAGGGTGGAAAAGCAAATCTGAAATTTATGAACGATTGTAACAAGACTATAAAAGGAAGAAAATGAAGGAAATTGACCTTATTTGCTGTTACATTATCTATCCGATTGCTCTTGCAGATTTCTTATCCCTTGAGAAAAAATGTTCGAGTAATTTCTTTTAAGAAGGTAGTAATATGACAATTGAGATTTCCCTGGACCAATGCATATAACATATGACAAATATCTACATGCATGTATCTACAATCGATCTTTTATTAAAAATAATTGTATTGAGCATTACTCAATGAAATGTATTCGAAAATTTGGGAAGAATATGTTTCATGATATATTGGTGGGATATTTAAACTTAACTTTAATCGTTATTTAAAAGGTAAATATAATTTTCTTGAAAGCTTAGGCAAAAATAAAAACAAGAATGAGTAATATAAAATATACATTTTACCAAGTAGTAAGCCGATCTTGACAACACCATCTCCAACAGAATTTAAAAGAATGTAATATCCCATCTGTTCACTTTCCCTATTTATGTCGAATTTCCTCGCAGACATATAAACTAATAATTTCTTTATTCAGTTACTACCATCATATAGTGTGTAAAGTACATAAATGAATAAATAGGTGACAAAAAGTCTCTGGATACATTTCTATCAGATTTTCTTGCGACTGAATCCATTTGCGAATGCCTTCATTACCATCTGTCGATGGGAAATCTCGTGGAATTTGCCAGTGCTCCCGTCAGGTCTGTTACACCGGAAGTTCTGTGAAAAATGACCTTCCATTTTCCTCGTCTCCATGAGAGACTTTTCGCTCTCTCTCTCTCTGTCTGTGTGCGTGTCTCTTTCTCTTGCTAAAAATCCTTCGGAAGTCCCTCGCTACGGGAGTCACCTATGACAAAGCTGCCGTCTTGTCCTGTCCTGTCTCTGTTCGAGTTTTGTTCCCTCCCTCCCTCCCCTCTATCCAGACTAGACAATCCGGGAGTTCTCTCTCTATCTCTCTCTCTCTCTCTTGCTAAAAATCCTTCGGGACTCCTTCGCTACAAGTATCTCCTCTGACAAAGTTGCTGTTCTGCCCTGTCTCTATCCGAGTTTTGCTCCCTTTCCCTTATCCAGACTAACAATCCGGGACGCCTCGCCGCTACCTATGCGTATGAATTCCTACGGACCGTTGACTTCGGAGCCTATGGGCACTTACGGATTGCATTTTCGAGCTCTTACCTCGTGACGCTGAGCTAGACGACATCACGGCCAATCTTCTCGTGGGGAAAGGAAACGCGGAAAAGCATGTAGCTGTCAGCACCTGAGGGCTAGAAGGGGATACAAACAGCGTTCGCTGGGAAGAAGAGGTTTCTGATAACTTTACTGAGGGTTGATGCTCCTAAGAATCACAGTTGCGACAATTGTTGACAACAATTAAATCCCATGATAAAGTAGAATTGTTGCTTTCATATATTTAGCAGAACATGAAATGAGCGACTGGAGAAAAACTGGGAAAAGTATTTCATCATTTTAGACGATTATCTTACTTATTCATGAGCTTACATTAGTAGGAAACGAGCTGAAAAGTCCATTGACTGTTTAAAACGTTACAAAAACTGGAAACAGAAGAGAAATATAGTAAAAGACCAACGGAAACAAGGACTGAAGTGATTAATTAAGTAAATAAACCAAAACAGAGATAAATAGGTAAATAAACCAAAACATATTTACATAAAGGGAGACATTAAATAGGTAAAAAGAAAAACTAAAAAAAGCACGACAGTTTGGAATACGACAGCGAATTAAAAAAAAAAAACAAGGAGAAAGGATTGTTACAAATTTATGCTACTAACAATAAAAAAAAAGAAGCTGTAAGTTTGAAATTATTGTCCGAAACCTTAAATTGAAATTGCGATTTAAAAAAAAGAATATATACTGAAAAGTCAATGTCTAAACCTTATTATTTCAAAACGCCAAGTTCTAACAAGATATAACAAGGTAAAAGCGCACAGCGCAGCGAAAAGTCAATCCTTGTCCTCATTCGACTTTATAATCTTCGTCTCAGAGCGAAATGCGCATTACGGGGGAGGGGGCTTCAAGTGGGCGGGAGTTGGGGTGGGGAAGTGAAGAGAGAGAAGCCGCTTAGTCAGGTAAACCTTCAGAAGGGATGATGCTGACGAGATGAGGGGGCTGTGGGTGGGGGAATTGGGTGATAGAGGGGAGGGTAGGAGGATGCTAAAGTGAAGTAGAAATTAAGGCCGACTCATTCCTGAAGGTACGGGAGATAATCAAATAATATTACCTTTGTGCCATGTTTGCATATCAATATCACCTTTTGTATAATGATTAAATTATTATCATCATTAGGAAATGAGCTAGCAACTTTATTCCATAAATCAATGCTGAGGGACTTGCAACAGGCCTTATGTTTCTAATACTAATAGTAATGATCACACTGTACGGCAAGAATCAACATTTAATGATAACTGTTATTTTTATGATTATTATTTTTTTCTTTACGTACTTCGATTTCCTTTTTAATATTCATCCGCTATATCACGCATGGAAGCTCCAAAGAGAGAGAGAGAGAGAGAGAGAGAGAGAGAGAGAGAGAGAGAGAGAGAGAGAGAAATACATACATGATCGTAAGATGAGACTTTACATCGTATTTATGCGAGTCGCTGCCAAGATGAGATGGCAATGAGTTCTTTAAGGCGGAACTCCCCATCATTACCGAGGAACATGTAGACCTTACGGCACATCCGTCCTATCCTCTTTTGTTTTCGGGAACAGCGACTTCTCACAGAGCCTTCGTCTCTTGTGGGAAGTGTTATGGTGATGTCTATATTTACAGATATTAATAATACAGATGCTACATAGCATTTTGTTCATAGTATGTAGGTGCTATATATATATATATATATATATATATATATATATATATATATATATATATATATATATATATATATATATATATATATATATATACATATATATACATACATATATAAATGACATTTTTCAAATGCTTGTATATGAATCACGGTGGATAAAAATTCATTTATATACACTATAATATATTGTATATGAATATGTATAAAATATATATTATATATATATGTGTATAAATGAATCACGTATAAAATATAATAATATATATATATATATATATATATATATATATATATATATATATATATATATATATATATATATATATTAAACTAATTGACCTGCAGTCTAAATTATTAATATCTTCTTCTTCGTTTAACGTGCATATCCTTAAGTACCTTTTGAGTTTTGTATATTTTAATCACTAGATACAAATTTATAAAAATTAAAGAAAACATCCACAGAAGTGTTATGGACCGTAAACTCGCCCTGGGGTAAAACTTGCATTGGACTATCTTCTAATTGCTCGCGTTTTTCCGTCTTCAATCATCAGCCGAAAGGATTCCAGGTCCCTCTCAGCTAAAGTTAAGAACCTGTAAGTGGGGATTGGATCATATCGGATCTTTTGTTTACAGTTGGGTTGTTTACAACTGGTTGTTTACTCTTCGTCCCTGGACGACTTCATTCCTCCGGAAAAAGAAAGAAAAAAAAATTCCAGAACAAAAATGTTTCTCTTGGTTGGCTAGAGTGTTGAGGCTGAGAGAGAGTAAGTGTTGGTGAGAAGAGGTGGTTAGGAGGAGGGAGTGGGAGGAGGAAGAAGTGGAGGATAAGCAGGAGAAGAAGCAAAGGAATAGGAGGAAGCCCCCCCCCAAAAAACCAAGATGCTAAAGAATAATGAAGAACAAGAATGTTTCTCTTGTATGATGATTATAGTTTCGATGTGTAGAGGCTGAGTGTTGGTGAAAAGGGATGAAAGGAGGATTTGGGGAGGGGGAGGGGGGAGGGGGGGGAGGGGGAGGAGTAGGAGGGAAACTAAGGAAAAAAGGAAAAATCTGGAGAACAAAAATGTTTCTCTGGTTTGATTGGAGTCTTGAGGTTGAGAGAGTGAGTGAGTGAGTGTTGGTGAGGATGGAGGAAGGGATCCTGGAGGAGGAGGAGGAGGAGGAGGAGGAGGAGGGGAGGAGGGAGGAGGAGGAGGAGGAGGAGGAGGAGGAGGAGGAGGAGGAGGAAGAGGAGAAGAAGGAGAAGCCGGAGCATGAGAGGCTCTCAGCAAAGGCGCAAGGGGCGCTAGGAAGAGAAAGGGAAGTACAAAGGATTCCTCATCGTGAGGGGAGAGCCTCATAAAGTGGTATGCTTTGAAGGATTCATAAAGGAGAAGCGAAAGGGGTATAGGAGGAACGAAGGAGAGAAATTAATAGAGAGAGAGAGAGAGAGAGAGAGAGAGAGAGAGAGAGAGAGAGAGAGAGAGAGAGATCACAGTCTGAAATGATAGTGCAATTGTCAACTAAGAACCCACAGTATTGTCTGAAGATCTGAAGAGGAAGATCAAGACTAAACAAAGCTTCGACACTTCCCCTTTAAATGTGATTAACAATTACGCCTGAACAAGCAATGCGACTACAAGCAAATACATATGTATTCATTAATATTGGGAGAGAGAGAGAGAGCTGGGGAGAGAGGCAGGGTACTACATTACTATTTGAAGGTACATTTGATTACTATTAACATATAAACATACAGCAAAGGAAAAATGTAAAGAGGATCCTAGGATTAAGAAAATATAGACGAAATGCAAGTGCTGTCAACTGCTGCGTGGAACTAATGAAAGTGTTTCCCTTTCAATTTTACCCAGCAGAATAACAAAAGGGTGTCCTTTCTTATTTAATATTAGAAAGTGGGAACGTATGTGACAGTCTGTGGGTTAAATACGTCCGCGTATGAGAGTTGTGCGTCATGCAAGTGCATAATTATGGAAGATATTTGTTTAAAAGACGTGGATGTTCATATTTAGAATATTTGTCTACTTAAATGACCACCATTGTGTTCAGACAATGTTAATACTTTTAGATACAGGACTACAAATTTGATTACAGAGAATGCGAGCTGTATCAAATGGTGTTTAAATATACGTGGAACTTCTGAGATGTAAATATAGGCATGTGTAAAACTATTGGATTTGCATCAATATAGGAAAATTGTGAACACAGTGCGACGATATGTTAACAAAATTACTTGAAAAACTTCTAAACAGTTCCGCGATGATAAATGCAAAAATATTCTCTAAAAAATGCTTCACACGTATGTGAACCAAATTTTGTATATGCATTTCAACAACTATAACTTTTTATTCTTTTTCTTCGTTATTAGATAGTTACGGTGCATGTCTCACCTGTTTCTGAATTACGAGAAAAAACCAAACAAAGTCAGATAGAACAGAACAAAGAGCAGCACTCTCTCTCTCTCTCTCTTCTCTCTCTCTATATATATATATATATACATATATATATATATATATATATATATATATATATATATATATATATATATATATATATATATATATATATATGTGTGTGTGTGTATACATATACATAAATAAAAATATAATTATATATACAGTATATGTATATATATATATATATATATATATATATATATATATATATATATATATATATATATATATATATATATATATATATATATATATATATATATATATATATATATCTAGTTATGCAATTATATAAACATGAAACATGAATACGTCTACGCATCTGTATCTGTATATGTATGAACTCACACATGCGTGTACCCTATCCCTCATGGAATCGTCTCGCTCGATTTCCAAGAACCCCATCCGTCCAAGGAATAAAAAAAAAAAAAACGAAAAAAGCGCATGAAAAATAAGGATGGTTAAAAAAAAAAACTTCAGAGGATCGGAAACGTTGGAGCGCATCCCGGTATCGGAGCGACAGGTTTGTTATTAGTTTCCTCGTCAAAGAAGGCGTGCCCGAAATGCTTAAAAAGTAAAATCAAACCTCTTTTCTACTTAATTATTTCCGAAAGTTTCTCCGACAGACTGATGAACTGTCAGGTTTCCTCGGAAGTTGTATGAACGGACAATTTATTATAATTTTTTTTTTGTTTCGTTAGATGGCTGGTAGGTGGGGTGGGAGGGGAGTGGAGGGAAAATGTTTTTTTTTTTCCTGTATATTACCCCTCTGATTGTCTCTGTCAAGTGACAACAACCTTGGTCTATCGTCATTGCACATTTTTATTGTCAGACAGGTAGGAATTACAGAACATATGAAGAGCAGAGAAGCAAACTGCCGCAATATTAACCAGACATAGATCAGACTTCGTCAGTAACAGAAATTTCACCCAATTAGTAATTTATCCTTCTAGACTCTCAAGGAGCGGTCCTGATGAACTTGTTCACAAATTGACAATGAAAATTACAGCAAGACAAGGTTTTAAAAGGTGGGCAACTAAAAGCACAGGACAGAAAGCAATGCAATTGCGAGGTAAATTTACAAGAACACACTTCTTAAGACAAAAATATTCTCTTCGGGTACCCTAGGTGTATGATGAGGCCCAAGGTTTTTAAACGAACCCTGGTGAAAGCTTTGGCAATCCGAGGGCTGGTAAGTTTAAGAGTTTATGAACTGCCCCAGGAGAGAAACTTGACGAAGACTAAATTTGTACTTAAACTGCCCCA
>NC_089760.1:30227500-30235000 GCF_040412425.1 Macrobrachium rosenbergii
TACCTTTCGGTTATCCCTTTGATGTTAAGAGATGTCTCTCCTGTGACTTCTTTTTTCTTCTTTTTTGTTGTCTACTGATCTTCGCTAGTCTTCTTTTTCTTCTCTACTATTCTTCGTTGTATGCCGTCTCCTTTTTTTTTCTCGCGTTAAGCTCTTATTTCCTGTTATCACATGGAACTGAAATGATTAGTTTAGAAAAAAAAAAATCAAAATTTTCCTCCTTGGAACTGAGTCTATTGCTTTTAAAGTCAAGAGACCTCCAGTTTCCTTTTCTGGATTTGTGTTTATTGACCTGGAAGCCTAAAACCTAAAGGCTTCCAATTCCATTACAGGGTACTTCTCGCAACTCCGTCTGGCTTTTTAGTTTTCTTCGTTATTCTCGCCTCTTTCTCCTCTTGCATTTTTTTGCATCTGCAGATTACAAAAACGCACGTTATTCTCACCAAGCACAATAACAAATACTGTTTTAATCATGACATGATCTTGTTCACTTTGTAGTTTTCTGTAAAAGAAAACTATTGTCTTTGTCCCGTTCGCTTTTTATTCTGTTCGCCCTCAGATCTGAAAAACTGCTGACGCTAGAGGGCTGCAAATATTTATGTTGATCATCCGCCCTCCAATCATCAGGCATACCAAATTGCAGGCCTCTGGCCTCAGTAGTTTTTATATTATTAAAGGTTATAAAGTTAGCCATAATCGTGCTTCTGGTAACGCAACAACACAGGCCACCACGGCCGGCTGAGAGTTTCATGGGCAGCGGGTCATACAGCATTAAACAGAGACCACCTAAAGACAGATCTATTTTCGGTGCCCTCGATTATGCCCTGTACAGAAAACTCGACTGCGCCGAAGAATCTCCGGCGCATTTTTTACTTGTTAGTTTAGACGACAACAGCTTCTGATTGTGTTACAGTCCCTACAGTTGCAATAATAATAATCTTTAATTCGGCTCAGGGTCATATACATGGAATATACAAATACAATACACAATACACACAATCTAGATACATAAGGTAACATGATAAAAATAATTATCGGCAGTATCCGCACAGTTGCTGAAGAAGTAGAAAAAATAGAATTCATAATAACGGTAGTGACAGTAATTATATGGAGAATAGAAAAAAAAATAAAAAATGATAACAATAAAAATACAGATTGCAGAGGTAATGAATGTATTCCTTAATTATGTAGCTTGTTTTATAGCATGACTAAATCGTTAATTTTCGCGTGTTTTTTTCCAGTCGACTGATCCTCCTCAAGCGCAAAGACTTTTTCGTGTCGAAGCATCAATGTTCACATGTTCACATTTACACCTCGACCTAAATAATCGATGTTTAATCGACCATACCTGTATTTTGCTCAGATTCACTCCTCCACTTGACTAACAGGTGTCTAATTAAGCATGCCTATTCTTTTGGTCAATTTCAGTCCTCCACTTGGATAACTGGTGTTTAGTTGAGTAAAAACAACTTGCGTTACAGTTTCTGAATTTCATTCTACTTACACCTGCCATTAGTATGTGAGTGTTTTCTCCTAATGTTAATGGTCCTTTCTTTTAGACCTGCACCGGGTCAGTAACAGGTGTTTATTGACACAGTAACAGGTGTCTCCATATACTGTTGGTGTTGCTTTTGCTCAAACCTGTCGTTGGTGAGCGATAGGTCTTCCTCAAAACCTTAAAGGCCATTATATACAAAGCTTCACTAGGTCAACACTAAATTATTGCCATACGCATCTAATAGTCTTGCTGTTCTCACGTATACTGAGACTCTCTAAAATTCATTCCCACAGCTGTGACTCTCTTTTCCTGAATAGGGCTGTTTATTCCACTTTAGCCAAGTTCCTTAATCAATGAACTCTGCTCAAATTTCCACATTTTGTTTCTAGCTATTTTAATATTTTTCTCATAGCCTTCATTGCTTTTCTCCAGTATGAATACTGGAGCCAATGCTTGAAACTTGCAAAAAAAAAAAAAAAAAAAAACTCTGGGAACATTGGTCACAAAAAGGCATGAGACATCAAAAACCGCGTGAATTAATGTATGGTATATCTTCTGTTGCTTTTCTTTGTAATCCTTTAAATTAACGACTCTTAGCTTCAGGGCAAATGATTTAACTGGCTGATAAACTTTTTTGGGGGGCAATGTCAGCGTCACTAAGTAAAGGGAAAAAAGAAAGAAGCGAGAACCGCCACTTAAAGCAAGGGACTCTCTGTGGATCCACTGACACACTGCACAGCCTGGTCCGCCTTAGCTTGAAGCCAATTTGACCGGTAGTCCCCAAACTACCATTGAGAGACGCACTGTAAATTTCATCTTTAATGCAATCTTCTTCTCTTCCAACACTCGTGTCTCCTGCCGAAGAGGGAGAGAAGGGCCACATGGAGGCGATGTAGGAGGTGGGATGTTAGACACTCACTAGGCATTGCGTCTCCCAGCGTGACTGAAGTGGAATACATTTGAAAAGTGTTGCTAGACTAATCTAAAGCATTCACAAGGTCTACTGCAAGACAATCGAAAATATATAAAAAAACAATGAAATTATGGTCCCTCAAAGTAAAAGTCTGTCGGTCATATTTACAATGTTTAATGCGACTTGAATAATGACAGATTGATAATTAAATCGTTTACTGTATTTTCATACAACTGAAAATAATGTTCATACCATGGAGACTGCCGTAGGCAAAAGAGCCGTGATAATTTTGGGAAAACAAGAAATATATACGTATATTTATATATACACACATACATACATACATACATATATATATATATATATATATATATATATATATATATATATATATATATACATACATACATACATACATACATACATATATATATATATATATATATATATATATATATATATATATATATATATATATTATATATCATATATCAACTCTAAAAGCTGTAAATCAGAAGTAATTAAAACCATGGGAAACTTTCTGACCAAGACTTTTGCAAATGTCTTATACAGTATAAATTCATACCAGCACACATGTATATATGGATCTGTACAAGGATGAGAGAGAGAGAGAGAGAGAGAGAGAGAGAGAGAGAGAGAGAGAGAGAAGAATATGCCCATATAATTTTCCATATAATCGCGGAATTTCAAGTATTAACTTCGCACCGTTCGATTTGACGCCTGTGGCCACAACTCTGAGAAACTCGAAGTTTCGAAAGCTGGAAGATATACAGAGGATTCCTCCTGTCATCCGCTCCGAAATACATCGAATATACATTAGAAGCAAAGTGAACCTTAGCCACTACGACATTCGCACCGCTTCCAGAGGGTATGAGGAATTCACGAGGAACTGCACAGCTTCCAAAACTGACGAAGAATTCACACGGAACGGCAGCGCTTCCAGAGGTTGGAGCAAGCAGTTTACACGGAATTGCACTACTTCCAGAAGTGGCTAAAAAGAAAAAATCTTATGGAACGGCATCGCTTCCAGAAGATGCAGCAATTTACACGGAATTGCTCTACTTTCAGAAAAAGGTTAAAATATTCTTATGGAACGGCATCTCTTCCAGAAGATGCAGCAATTACACGAAATTGCGCTACTTCCAGAAAAGGCTAAAAAAAAAAAAAAAAAAAATCTTATGGAACGGCAGCCCTTCCACAAGATGCAGCAATTTACACGGAATTGCACTACTTCTAGAAAAGGCCCAAAAAAATCTTATGGAACGGTACCTCTTCCAGAAGATGCAGCAATTTACACGGAATTGCACTACTTCCAGGAAAGGCTAAAAAAATCTTGTGGAACGGCATCTGTTCCAGATGATGCAAAAAACTGACATGGATGCATCACTTTCAGATGACGTAAACGATTCACAATGACTGACTACTTCCAGAAGTAAAGAATTCACAGAGTACCCACAGCTTCCAGACAGTATTCACATGGGATGGAATGCTTCTGAACAGTCTGAATTCAAAGTATGATCTATCTTTAAAACCAATTTCTTTATTTGTTTTATATTTCATCAGTATGATATGATGTGAAGAAAATCGTAAATTATTTCTGCTAGTCTTCCGATCTTTCCAGATACCTTTCTCTAAGATTTCTTGATTAATTAAAAAAACTGGGTAAACACACACAAGACTCATACACACACAAATGGAAAAGCATTGCGTATAACACTTTGACAGACACATGAACGTATACGTTTGACATTTTGACAGACGCTCGTCCGCCCGCACAAATCCATTGAATTTGACATCACCTGGAAAGAAGCGATTTCCAAATCGCATTTTCCAGACTGATTCCCGATACAGCGCACGGAGCATAATTCCAAAACCTCTCTATCTCGAATCGTGACTTCGCTCTGTAGACGCAAGTCATAAAGGAACTCAAAGGGAATCTCTCGCTCTCCAAATCTAGAATAAAACGCCTGGGTAGCAGTGAGCAAGAATACAGAACTGAGGGAACGAGCGCCCGTGAGGAATTCAGTCGGAATGACGAGGCGTTGGCTAAGCAAGGTTTTTTTCTTCTTTCCTTAGGGGGCGGGGGAGGAGAAATGAGGCCCCAATTGAATTTATTGCCTGAGGGACGTATCCGCTACGATGGCAATTTTTCCTCAATTTGCACCTTCTTTTCTTTCTTCCTCGGGAAAAAAGTGGTGGGGAAGAAATGAGGATGACTTGATATCCTCAGATGATATATGGCTGCTGTCCGCGGAATTTTCTCTTTTGACCAGGATCTCAATCATAAATGTAAATATTTATAAATACATATACGAGCACTGAAAGAAGCAAATGCATTCGCAAAATAATTCTATTTTACATAACATTCAACCATCAGTATTGTATGCAATCAAACATACCTTCATAAATGTATTAATGCAAGAGTGCATAATTATATCCTTAAAAGCGAACGAGGTCCTAAAAAGTATAGATGAGATTAACAAAAGTGGAATATGTACACATCATAATCATCTGAATTTTCTCTTTAATTTTTCAAGATATCATTTAGATTTGTAATAAATATACTTTTACATAAAAATACAATCAGAAATATGATACAAGATTTAAAAAAATACTGAATACTGATAAAAGCAAAAACACTGATAATGACAAAAAACCTAAATAAGTCAAAACATTTAACGATAAATGTTAAGGCTCCAAACAGATGAAAATAACAACTCATTACAGTAGGTCAGCCCCCAAATAATCGTTCCAACGCGCCAAGAGAGGAACCCTACAGAAAAGAAAAGAAAAAAAAAAAGCATCCCCCCGCCCTCTCCTCCCCCCCTAGCCAAAGGGCACCTGTTCCTTTGCAACCAACTGAAAAGAATTTCATAAAAATAAAGGCAAGGAACCGATATCATGCTATCTCAATGCAGTCGGCTGGAAAGCACCTCATAAGAAGGTTAAAAGTGCTGCTATCGCCTCACAATCAATTGATAAGAACCACGTGAAAAGAAGGTAAGGAGTGCACTTGGCTCCCAGCAACCAGTTGAAAAGAACTACATAAAGGTACACTTCGGTGTTTCCGTAAAGGAGAGGCACAGTCGCAGAAAGAAGGCTTCCTCCTCCCCTTCCTCCTCCTCCTCCTCCACCTCCACCTCCACCTCCTCCTCCTCCTCCTACGTCCCTCACTTTCTTTCTTTTCTTCTTGTTTGGCTTCCTCCTTTTTCCCCTCCCGTAGACGACTCAATCTAAGACAGCCTTCCTTAACACCACTTGCGGAATACCAATGCTGAAAGGGCTCTCTGGGTCACTACTGCCACTACAAGAGGAGAGAGAGAGAGAGAGAGAGAGAGAGAGAGAGAGAGAGAGAGAGAGAGAGAGAGAGAGAGAGAGAGAGAGAGAAACTAGTAAATAAATATTGACAGATTACATATATATATATATATATATATATATATATATATATATATATATATATATATATATATATATATATATATATATATATATATATATATATATATATATACATATATATATATATATATATATATATATATATATATATCTCTCAGAGAGAGAGAGGCATATAACATCTCGTGGGGTTTAATTAAGAATTCACGTCGGAACGACATCAGATTGTCACTGGTAAACGGCCTTAAGTGACACATTTCTGTCATGGCTTAAATTTCTATCTATCTGTCTATCAATCTTTTTGTCTATCTGTCTATCTATCTATCTATCTATCTATCTATCTATCTATCTATCTATCTATCTATCTATCTACGGTAATGTATACACTGTCGTTCATACCTCTATGAAAATAAAAATAACATATCACTAAAGTCAACTCTGCTTTGAAATTTACTATAGATAAACTGTCAACATGTTTTTTTGAAAAAAATATTTTGATCGCTTGCTGTATCACATGATCTTTGACTCACTACAGTCAAACGGCACATGAAAGAATCTCTTTCATATAAATTAATCACTAGTAAAAAGAATCCCGTTAGGATAAAAAAAAAATGGTTTCCTTTTTAAGCACACTACAAAATATATTTTACTCAAATGAGTCACACAAACAACTTCAAATAGTGACCTTACGACGGGTGTTTGTTATTAAGTTTTTTCTCTTATCTAAAGAATGATGAAAGGGATTAAAGAGCTTCATGATTCTAAGTTTCTGCACTTTTATTCCCATTTGATAACAAGTGAAGGCCGATATTATTTATGTCTAAAACTGTTTTATAAGCGAAGTATGGTGGTAGGTTACAAAGAGCTTAATGAATCTGAGGCTTATCTAAAACAGTTATGTCAAAAGCATTGTATTATTGTTTCAAATAGTAAATCAAATTATTTTGAGTAAAAAATGTATGCTGAATTTTAATAGCCGAATGAAAACAAATCTTGCCTAAAGTTTTTGTATCAAATAGGAAAAAAATCAAGGTTTAATAGATACATCGAAGTCTCATCTAAACTTGCTTCACAACAACTGAAGGCGTCAGGGTTTCAAGAACTTAATAAAAAAAAAAGTGGCAACTTCACAGCCAGTTAGTAACGCAAACCTCGCACCTGAGAGACGCGTAATAACAGCTGACAACAACAAAAATTGGCAAAGCTTTAGCATCCGTCGATGGCATGCCACCGACCTTCTCGCTGACACTGACAGGTGTACGACGAGCTTGACAATAGATATAGATTCTGACCCGCAGTTACAGGTCGATATATAATCGCATTAGACGATGGGGCTATATAATGCGTAACGAGGTCACGGATTTATGAAGACAGTTAATGCTACACAATTCGCTTAGATACCCTGGCATGTGGCTCTCACCTAACCCTAACCGTTTGCCTGGGGTTTAGAGAACTGAGATTGTTCCTTTCTTGAGTGAACACGTTGTATGACTTTTGACTGTGTACAAAAGAAAATATAGTAAGAAATCGTAAATTAACAAAGAAACACTTGCAATATTTTGATAAATGTCAACTTTATTCTCCGCAAAACTTTCCGGGAAGAGAGAGAGAGAGAGAGAGAGAGAGAGAGAGAGAGAGAGAGAGAGCTGGAGCCAACATTCTAAGGAAA
>NC_089760.1:30240000-30245000 GCF_040412425.1 Macrobrachium rosenbergii
TTCCAATCTGTCACATCTTGATTACGAAACCTCTCGTCTGATAATATGAGACACCAAACGTTTCTTTAGTGCCTCATAAGTAACAAAAGTAATAAAAAGTAGCGTCTAAACGTCTAACTACACATCATAATCATATATCTCTGATTTGTTATCAAATTCCTAGAATGATTCCTTCTGCGGCTTTTTTTCCTAGAGGATATGACGCTGACTCGTGACTTTCATTTTCTTTAACGACCCAGTATACTGTACATATGTCTGTCTCCATCCCAGTTCGTTAGCGTCCTCTTGAATCGTGTCAGCGTCTTTCTTCATCTGGATCTATTTAAAACATCTGTCTTTAGCGATTAACCTACGAGAACAATTCCTACCAGAGACGTGTCTTGAAGCCAAGTCGTTTGACACTTGAAATTACGTTTCTTTAAACGGTTCATGAAGTAGTTTAAGATGTCTTCCTACATCCCACTCTGCTCAAGTATCTGTCTTTTAAGATTAACCTTGGGGAACAATACCATCCGCAACTTGCTGTTGAAGCTACGTCCAACTTCGCATTATATATATATTTTTTTTGGATGGGGTGGGGGGCAAGGGAGGGATTTCGTCGGACGTCAATTATCGTTAATGATCAGGACTGGTTAACCACCAGTCAGCAGCGATTGGCAGACAGTGACATTAATTGCCGGAGAATAGGATTAGACCTCTGAAAGGTTCTGGGACAAAATGCAACGTAAACGGAACTTAACAAAATTATTTTTTTCATCGTCGCAAAGACCCGGTAGGTAAGTCTATTTGAAGGGCGGGGCAAAAAATCTGTCTGCCAAGAGATTATAAGGACGGCGATGAAGATTCTGGCGAATATGAACACGTGTCGTCTAAAGGAAAGTTTTTGTTTAATTAGTGAACAAAGACAGTAGTAATTGTGACGAGTCTTGAGATTCTGAACAGGTGTAGGTAGAGGATATCCTTAGATTGATTACTGTATATTACACAAGGAGACAGCGCGACATGTGTGTGAGTGAGTGAGTGAGTGAGTGTATGTGTTCATGCGTGTTTGTGTAAGAGAGAGAGAGAGAGAGAGAGAGTTAAATTCAGTTATAGGGAACCTCTACTAGGCGTCCAAGAACCCACGCCTTTTTGTGAGTTATCGACAAGAGCATTGGACAAAATATTAAAGTCCTTTCATTGCATGACTGGATTTAGGATTAAAGTGCATTTTTACCTTATTCGATGACGTGAAGAATGAGGTCATTTAAAATGAAAAATCGCCAAGAAATTAAATTGCTTTGGCCTTGAAATCTCTTTGTAATGATAAAAATTCCAGTGAAAACAGGAATCACCCGGGATTGTCGCCATTCCAGCGACGATTGAGTCACCATTGTAAGATCGGGATTCCAGAATTCGAGATAGATCACGTGGGCGGTGGTGCAGTTCCCAAACCGTAAACAATGCGTCATTATTATGGCATTAGGAAAACAGCCATAAAATTGATTCATCTCTGCATTTGCCAGCTTTCTCTCCCCAGGAAATGGTTGGCATTATACGCAAGGCTGCCTCGGACTTCTGCATTATATCATTCAAATGATACCATTAGTATCATCCACTCTGAGTGCCGAAACTCGATAGCCCTTATTACCGGTAAGGGACGGGACCCCTCAGCCCTCTTTATCTACTCACAGTCCTTTTCTCAGCTCTTGTGAGATCATCTTCTCCCTAAAGTTTCTTCAGACTTAACGTAGGAGCAATTCCTCACCAACGTTTCTCCAGCCTGACTGTATCTCTTTACTTCAACATTATTTCAGTACCTTTCGCCAATCTTTCTACAAACACGTCTTCAGTCCTCTTGCTCTTTTCCTCCTCATCTTTATTCGCCCCCTCTCTTCTTCAGTCATTCTACAGAGCCCCATATGCCCCATCTTTCCCAAATATTGCTCTACATCCTTTCCAACATTACTGTGGAGCCAGCTTCTCTCCACTCTTTCTTCAGCCTTATATTTTCAATCATACTCCCCCCAAGCCTGACATATTTGTTTGCATAAGATTAAAATATAACCTAGCACCCCCGTGAGAGCGTGTGTGTGTGTGTGTGTGTGTGTGTGTGTGAGAGAGAGAGAGAGAGAGAGAGAGAGAGAGAGAGAGAGAGAGAGAGAGAGAATCTTGAAATATACGAATGATGAAAAAGACCAATAAATCTCAGTTACATCGCGACTCAGCTGTGTGTCTGTCTTGGCAATTCTATTCGTTAATTTTCGAATATGATTTTCGTTCAGCCGAGTTGGAAAGACTCGCTGAAGGTGGTGGGCCGTTGGGGGAAGGAAGAGAATTTTCGTTCATTTCCTGAAATAGGTGATAAAATGAATAAGAATTATCTTTTAATATACATCAAAACTAAAAAGCGCGTCGATAAACTGATTTTTTTTTCTAACTTGGATCTGACATCGATTTTAAAACTGCAAAATGTGAGAATCTTTTTTGGTGAAATGGATAATATGGTGAGGAAGTTTTCTGTTAAGTTGACGGATATGTGGAAGAACTTGTTTTTTTTTTATTTAACTTGATGATAATTTAAAAGGCTGCAGTTCCTTCTGTTTTTTTTACTGATAGCATGGAGGGAAAATACTGCAAAATATGGGAACCCTTCCTTTCGGTGAATCTAATGAAATGAAATGGAGGTTGAAGGCAAAGTGTGAAAAATTGGCTTTTCTTATTGAACGATGCGACTTATTGTCAAACAAAAACATCTTCCATTTTGGGCGTTAAAACTGTTGATAAAATGGAGAAGGTGAAGATTGTTTTTTTTTTCATGAGATTCAAGACGCAATAAGAAAGACAGAATTCTTTTTATCTTGTTGAAAACGACGACTCAGTAAGAAAGTCAAAATCATTTCGTCTGGTAACTCAATTTGACGACAAAATAAGGACACGACTTTTTCTATTAAAATTAACGAAAAGAGAAATAAGATATGATTCTTTTTCTAGATGAAATTAACGACAAAAGAGTACGTTGACACAAAATTCTTTTTATTCAGTTACAACTGAAGAATAATACTGAATAAACTACCTTTTACTTTCAAATTGACGAAAAATGAAAGAAAACAAGAATCTTTTCTTTTACCTTAAAACTGAAGATTGCTGAACAAAGACAAAATCCTCTTTTTTTTTTCCTATTGGAATCTACGACACTGTCTCTATCTAATTTGTCATAAACGATCGAGAAAAACAAACAGTCTTTTTCAGGACGATTAAAAATCTGGAAGGAAGCGAATGACACCCTTTCCAACTTCAATCTCCGTCGCTGCAAGGTGTCTGCTTGCTTTTTCCGCGTCAATACTGCCTTAATTGAGAACATTCTTGAGGGGTTTTTGATGCCAAGGAGGTTAGGTGCCAAGGAGGCACTTGGAAAGGAGATTCCTGCCTTCCTTCCTTCCTTCCTCCTTGGTTGATGGTTGTGAATTGGAAAAAAGAAGTGAAAAAATAATAAAAACGATAATGGAATTGGACGACGTGGGAAAAGGTGAATGACAACAGAATGTTGTTTATGACTAAGGACAAAAAAAAATCTAGAGGCAGAAGGAGATGAAGGTGAGATGAAAGCCAGAGCAAGAAATTAAAGCAAGGGGAAGAAAAAATAGAATGGCGTCACAATGGCATAGGTCTTCGACGAGAGAGAGAGAGAGAGAGAGAGAGAGAGAGAGAGAGAGAGAGAGAGAGAGAGAGAGACACTGAAAGTCCATATGAGAACAATATGGCCGAGCTCGAAGGACGACGAACTTCCCTTTTGTGATTTCTGGAAGCTATTCAGGTCCTTCTTTTCTGGCTATTCTTCTTTATTCCTGAAATCCAGAGAAGGAACGACAACTCCTCTCTCTCTCTCTCTCTCTGGCGAGACTTCATTTCTGTTTGAGTTGGTCTAAATGGTTTCCACTATATCACGACGCCATTGCTTCCTTCCTATATGGGATCTGGCTTCACTTGAGGCGTCATTAATTATTATTATTATTATTATTATTATTATTATTATTATTATTATTATTATTATTATTATTATTATTGGTGAAGAAATCCACAGTGGTGTAAGTGTAATTATATATTAGAAATACATATTTACACTTACACCGCTGTGGATTTCTTCACCATTTTAGTGACTCATGCTATTACGAGATTTTTAGGAATTATTATTATTATTATTATTATTATTATTATTATTATTATTATTATTATTATTATTATTATGATAACTGATAATGGTTGGCATTACACCACTGCTATAACCTAATGATAATTAGGTTGTTATACACACTTCTACGAAGAGCCCTAGAAAAAAAAAAAAAAACAGAATTACTAAGAACTACCATACAAAGATCCTGCGAGTTTCCCTCTGACTAATAATAACTTTTATATGGAAATCAGGAATTCGCAGATTACAGGAATCAGTGACTGCGTCTTCCCGTCTCCTTTTAAACGCCGAGAATCTCGTCCCACTTCGGTTTTCTCTGTCTTCTGAAATCTAACGCCCTTCAAATGGGGATCTATTGCTGTCTTCTGGTTACCTTTTCCTCATTCTATTTCTTTGTTTCCTTCGGGCCTGGGCGATATATGAGCACTGGGTTACTCGTTGCTATCAATTTCCCTTTAAAATTTCTTCTCATTTCTATACTGAACAAAAGGAAGACTGATCTTCCATGGTTACTTACTGAAAGTTGCGACAAACCTTAGAAGTCTGGGGGAACCGGTAATGAGTCACAACGGGGCCTGAAAAGCCAAGAAGGAGTGTACTTATTACTCTGCACTAAAAACACGGTGTACACAGAAAACGAAGCGTTGCTATAATTTCACTAAAAGGGTGACATAATAAAAAAAACTCTCTCTTATGAAATAAACTGAGACTGATTTAAAAGTAAAAAAAAAAAAAAGCTAGTTCGTTATGTTTTCAGGAAAAAAAGACGACACTCGGTCACACAATGAATCAGACTCTTCATTTGGGCTCTTCATCCTCTAATCAGGGC